>NC_133658.1:28053434-28130289 GCF_037893015.1 Macrotis lagotis
CTCCTTCATACTGCCATCTTGGCTCAGCCCCAAAAATGTTCTTCTAAGGGGAGTAGCTTCATGAGGAGGTTCAAGTCCTAGAGAGGAGAACAGGAGAAGGCAGATGGCAAAAACCAAAAATACCAATATCTCTAGAGGAATGGTGATAAATACACATTCAAAAGGTCTATGCTTCACACCCATAAATGCCTTCCAAAATTTTAATTTTCCCCTCAGCAGTTCCTATTAAGCATAAGTTTTTGACTTTTTCACATAAGTGCATATAGAGGTACAATAGGAGCTAGAGTATATCATGGACCTCATTGGAAGTCTAAGGAAGCCTAATGAACTCCTGTGTGTGTACACACACATATTATACATACATATATATATATATATATATATATATATATATATATTATATAGATGTGTGTGTATATTTGTATGTATAAAACAATATGCATATATATATATATATATATATATATATATATGTATATATTTCTTCATGAACCCTAGATTAAGAATCCCTCTTTCAAATGATATTTTGAGGTTTTGCAGTGCTTAGAAAAATTACATCACAGACCTTGGAATTCTAATCTGGTGATGTGTAATAACTCACCAACATTCTTGACCAATTTGAGCCTATAATATTCTAAGATCCTAGAGTTTCATTGGACTTTAAATATAATCTAATCCAATTCCAGTATCAACTGTGCCCTAATATTGAACTATACTTATTGGTAGGTGCATGAGTTGAAATTCATCTATCCTGATAAATTCATCTATCCCCCAGAACATGTTTCATATCCTATGAAGCAATGCAACATAAAAATTTGTCTTACAGAGATGCTTGCTATCCTGATTCTGCAAAATACCTCTGACCGCACTCTTCCATGTACATTCCCCACCACATGCATACAATCAGTCAAGGGAGGACTATTTATTATGTGCCAGTTATGGGTTATGCCCTAACCCCTATAGACACTAAGAATATAAAGAAAAATGTCTTTATCTTTTCTATCAAGGAATTTACATTTAGTGAGATCAGAAATGTGTTTTAGTTTGATATATGCAAAAATAGAATGCAGAGAAAAAATTTTTAGGGTTTAAAGAGACTAAGAGATAAAGGAATCTAGTACTGAGTCTCAAATGAAGGCTAAAAGAGAATCTAAATGGTGAAAACAAAGAGGAAAAATATTCCAGGTATGAGGGATGTCCCAAAACAGTAAGGAAAATGGACATCAAATGACACAGGTTAGAATCAGCAAGGATACTATTTTATTTGAGCAATGTATTCATGAAGATATACAAAGTAAGATGATATACCTTGTTAGGGAGAACTTTAAAAGTCGCAGAGAAGACTTTTCATTTTCTCCTAGGAGGAAAAGTGAATTATTGCGGTTTATGTAGCAGTAATCATTTTTATAACTGTTTATGAAGAGTGGATTAGAAAGGGGAGAAACATGGAGCAAGACATCAATTAGAAGACTAATGAAATAATCCATGCAAAAGATGATGTATTTCTGGTCTAAAATGTTGGCAGAGTCATATTCTTTCCAGTTTTTGCTCAAGAAATAATAATCAATACTACTGATGTTTCAGTAAAGTGATCCTCCTTCAAATGGTTCCATTCACCAACTTTGTGACTCCTTATGAATAGTATTTGGAAATCATAATTTTAAATACAACTGTTTAAAAGTTTAGGGGGGAAGTTATTGCTAAATAAAATAAATATAGGCAAAATTATAATAAATAACAGAAAAAAATAGGACAAAATCTCTATAGCATTTTTTCTGATGTCTTATTCTCTAAAGATGTAGAGAAACTGAGTCAGTTTTATTTTTTAAAATGTAAATCATTCCCAACTGATAAACAGTCAAGAAACAAATCAAAACTATTAATAATCATATAAATATTTTTGACATCTCTAAGCATTAGAGAAATGAAAATTAAAACAAATCTGAGCTATTATTTCTCCCAAAATAGTTTGGCTAAGATGACAAGAAAATAATGTGATAAAGACTTTACGAGATGTGGGAAAATTGGGACAAGTGTAACTATGATAAAAATATTCTTACCTTTTGTCCCAGAAATACCAAGAAGATAAAAGGAAAAATGTCTCATCTGTGCAAAACAATTTAGAGCAGCTCTTTTTTGAGGTGAAAATGAATTGAATATTGTTGTCGTACCCATCAATTGGGAACGACTGAAAAAGATGCGATATATAAATACAATGAGATACTATTATTCTATAAAAGATGATGAGGGAGGAGAGGTGAAGTCAAGATGAAATATAAAAAGCAGGCATTTCCCTGTGCTCTTTCTAGTTTCCCTAAGAAGCAACATTAAAGCGAACCTCTAAATGATAGAACCATAAGAAGTCATGGTGGAGCATTTTCCAGTTTAAGATAACTTGTAAGGACTTCAGGAAATGTCTGTCAAACTCAGATAGAGTAGTAGCAAAGTCTGGCACAGACTGCAGAGACCAGTGCAGATGGGGTGTGGGAGAAGTCAGCAGGAGGCCAATGGCACAGCAGGCCAGTGGAGACACCTCCAAGTCCAGCATGGAAGGCAAATTGCATCCCCCCCAGGACTCTAGCAAAGTCACCATATATAGACTGGGCCACCCCAGCACTGTGAAAAAGGCAGTAGCACATGAGGAGCCAACAAAGAATATCAGTGAGCAGGTCCCTGGTCCCAGTACAAGAATTTTGGGATATACCCCCTGTAACCCAACATCAAAAATACAAACTAGCTTAAAAAATGTGCAAGAAACAGAAAAAAGTCCTGATGATAGAAAACTGCTTTTGCAATAAGGAATATCAAACACTGTCTCAAAAGAGGAAATTAGAAAACAGGACTGCATATGAATTGCTTGAAAGGAATATGAATTGATCATAACCCTAAAAATCCTTTTAGAAGAACTCAAAAATAATTTTAAAAATCAAAGAGAAGAATTCAGGGAAAAATGAGAGGTATACAAGAGGAAATGAACAGCTTGGAAAGGAAAACACAACAATAGACTGAAGAAAATATCTCCTTTAAAAATAAATGGGAAAATGGAAAACAAATTAACTTCTTTAAAAATAGAATTTGCCAAATGAAGAAGAAGATACAAAAGTTTACTGAAGAAAAATAATATTCAAAAATTAGAAGTGGCCAAGTGGATCTTAATGTCTCTATGAGAAAAAAAAAATAAAGAAAGTTACAAAAATGCAAAAAACCAATAGATTATAAATGCCTCATCGGTAATACAACTGACCTGGAAAATAGATTCGGAAGAGATGATTTCAGAATTGCTTGAGTATCTGAAAACCATCATTTAAAAAAATAGATGCTAGATAGCATCTTTTAAAATTAATCAAGAAAATCCTGCCTGAGATTCTATAACTAGAGGGAAAGAATCACTGAAAGAATGCACCAATCTGTTGCTCTAAGAAATCTCAAAATAGGGGCAGCTAGGTGGCATAGTGGATAAAGCACCAGCCTTGGAGTCAGGAGTACCTGGGTTCAAATCTGGTTTCAGACACTTAATAATTACCTGCCTGTGGCCTCAGGCAAGCCACTTAACCCCATTTGCCTTGCAAAAACCTAAAAAAAAATCTCAAAATGAAAGTTCCAAGGAATATTGTATCCAAAATACATAATTATGAGGACACGGAGAGAATAAGTCATGCTTCCAGAAAGAAACAACTTAAAGACCAAGGAGCCACAGTGAAGAATACACAGGACTATGCAGCTTCAACATAAAAGGGCTTGGAATATAATACTCTGGAGGGAAAAGGAGCTTGTATTACAATAAAGAATCAACTACCTAGCAAAATTGAGCATAATCTTTCAGGGAGCATAGATGGCCATTCAATAAAACAAAGTATTTTCAATTTTTCCTAATGAAAGCACCAAAGATGAACAGAAAATTTGATCTTTTAATCCAAGATTCAAAAGATTAATAAAAGAATAAACAGGAAAGCAAAAAATGTCATGCAAAAAAGGTTTAACTGTTTAAAATGCTACACACAAAGATGATACTTGTAACTATTGAGAAGTATATGTCTATTTGAAGGAGTATACTCTGACAGTGTGTGGTCATAAGTTGTTTTTGATATGATGTTATTACAAAATAAGGCATTAAAAAGAAAATGTACTGAGAAAAGAGGGAAAGGGGAGGCATGATAGGTTAAATTACACCAAATTTACAAACATTAAAGCACATATACAATGGAGGGAAAAAAATGGAGGGGATAAAAATTGTTCAAATATTACTCTCTATAGATTTAATTCAAAGAGAAAATAACATGTACATACTAATGGGTTTAGAAGTTTATCTTAGGAATTAGGAGGGGAAAGGGGAAAGGAAAGGAAAAGACAAGAGAGACTAATAGTAATGAGTTCAGAAGCAGAAGGGTAAACAGAAATAGGGAATGGGGGAGATTGACAGAAAAGAGAGTAAGGAACAAAATGTAAATATGAGAAAGAATTAGTATTGAGAAAAATACAGTGTTAGCAATCATAATTGTGAATGTGAATGGAGAACAGAAGAGATTGAAAACCACAATTATAAACATATTGTTTATAAGAAACACATTTTGAGCAGATATAAGCACATAGTAAAGTGAAATGCTACAGTAGAAAATATTATGCTTCAGCTGAAATTAAAAACAAACCAATAAACAAAAAAGCAGGAGTAGTAATTCTGATATCAGGCATAATAAAAACAAAAAAGTGATCTAATTTAAAAATAAGGAAGAAAGCTACATCTTGTTAAAATAATATAAACATTAGAGTAATATAAATTCCAAATATATACACATCAAGGGGTATAGCATCTAAATTCTTAGATAAAATATTAACTGAATTTCAAGAAGATATCAAAGGCAAAATAATACTAGCCAGGTACTTCAACATCCCTCTTTAGGAGTTATAACAACCATAAAATAAACAATAAAAAAAGATAGGGAGGTGAACAGAATTTTAGAAAATTTAGATATTATAAACCTCTGAAGAACACTGAAAAATGTTTGGAATATGCCTTTTTTTCAGTGATGCATGACACCTACACAAAAAATTGGCCATCTAACATATCATAAAATCCTTACAATCACTTGAAGAAATGGTAAATGGATACTTTTCAGATCATGATGCAATAAAAAAATTATGCGTAATAAAAGGCCATGGAAATATAGGTTTAAAATTCATTGGAAACCAAATAAACTAAGTTTAAAGAATAACTAGGTCAAACAACCCATGGTAATAATCTATAATTTCATCCAATACAATGAAAATAATAAGACAATATGCCAATACTGTGGGATATAGGCAAAGCAAGTATTAGGGGAAATTTTATATCTCTATAAGTTTACGTGAATAAAACA
This sequence comes from Macrotis lagotis, assembly GCF_037893015.1. Lineage (NCBI taxonomy): Eukaryota > Metazoa > Chordata > Mammalia > Peramelemorphia > Peramelidae > Macrotis > Macrotis lagotis. The sequence continues at coordinate 28,058,789 of NC_133658.1, forward strand.
GAGAAAGATGAGGTCTACTGATTGGTCCTGGAAAAGATAGTAAAAATGTATTAAAAGTCCTCAATTAAATACCAAATTAGAAATTCTGAAAATCAAAGGAGAGATTAATAAATTTGAAAGCAAGAAAACTATGGAACTAATAAAACTAAAAGTGGGTTTTATGAAAAAAATTAATATTTGATTGATTTTATTAAAAAAGAAAGAAGAAGAACCAAATTACTTGTATCAAAAAAAATGAAAAGGGTGAATTCAATATCCATGAAAGAAGTAATCATTTTGAGCTCTTTTGCCCAATAGTATGCCTACAAATCGGAAAATCTAAATGAAATGAATGAATATCTACAAAAATGTAAATTGCCCAGATTTATAGAAGAGGAAATTAAACAACACATCCACATAAAAAAGAGTGAAATTTAAGAAGCCAAAAATGAACTCCCTATAAAAAACTGCAGGGCCAGACAGATTCACACGTGAATTACACCAGAGTGTGAAAGAACAATCAATTCCAATTCTTTATAAACTGTTTTTAAAAAAATATGCAAAGTCCTGCCAAACTCCTTTTATGATACCAGTATAGTGCTGATACCTAAATCAGGAAGATCCAAAATAGACAAAGACAATAAATGTTTGACTAAATATAATAGGCTAATTTTTAAGTTGATAATTTGTACTGTTCATATATGATGTCATAGATATCCAAAAAATCCTTGATAGAAAAAACCCAACAAGTTCCTCATACCTTCTCTAGATCCAGGGATTTGAAAGAGCTGGAGGAATTTCAATAGATGGTCAATAAGCAGTGATGTAGTTCAACTGTGATGTGCTTTTAAGCAGACCCTTGTTAACTGTGGCAGAGATCAGTGAGAGCGAGGGAAGAATGAATTCAGAGGAAGTTTTACCACCTTCACCTTACCTTCACCACCATAAAATTAGTATGATGAGAACAGGAAGCAAAAATATACTGAATATTAACATGAATAACACACATTATGAAAAAAAAATAATTTGGAGGAAAAGTCAGAAATGTCAACAAAGAACCTTGTAGAGATCTGCAAGATGATATAGCTAAGATGAATTTCACAAGGACTTGGCAAAGAAAGAAAGAAGACTTCAATTAACTATGATCCTAGAATGCATCCTTTGGCTACCACTGTTTTCTTCCAGAGATCTGTTTTTCAGGTGACTTTATATTTGATTGTGGGAGACTATAGTTTTTTTTTTTTTTTCCGCCAGTTTATTTTTCCAGCTATATGCAAAGTAGTTTTCAATAATCATTTATTTACAAAGTTCTGAGTTTCATTTTTCTTTCTCCCCTCTTCCCAATCCCCCTCCCTCTGACAGAAAACAATCCAATATAGGTTATATATTCATAAATATGTTAAACATGTATCCATATTAATCATATTGTGAAGTAAGAATCAAATCAAAAGGGGAAAAATAAGACCAAGACAAATTTTAAGAATTGAAAATAGTAAGCTTTGATCTGCATTCAAACTCCATAGTTCTTTCTCTAAATATGGATGGTATTTTCCATCATAAGTCCTTTGATTATGTCCTGCTGAAAGGAGAAAGTCTGGTATATCTGATCATAATGCAATGTTGCTGTTAATTTATAATGTTCTTCACTTTACTCAGTATCAATTCAAGCAAGCCTTTCTAGGTTTTTCTGAAATCCCATCCCTTATTATTATTATATAACAATAGTGCACCCTCATATACATATACCATAACTTTTCAGTTATTAAATCAATTTATAATTCCTTGCTACTATGAAAAGAGTTATGAAAAAATATTTTCATATATGTGGGCTTTTTACCCTTTTGTTGATCTCTTTGGAATACAGAACTAGTAGTGGTAATGTTGGATCAAAGGGTATGAACAGTATTATTATTCTTACTCTCAAGAAAGTTGGGATTAATTCACAACTCCACCAACAATGGAATAGTTGCCCAGTTTTCCGATATCCCCTTCTGCAATGCTCATTTTCCTTTTCATTTATATTGGCTAATCTGCTAGATATAAAGTGGCACATCAGAGTTGTTTCTAGTGTACATTTCTCTAAGTAATAATAATTTAGAGCATTTTTTAATATGACTATAGATAGTTTAGATTTCTTCATCTGAGAATGTCCTGTTCATATTCTTTAACCGTTCATCACTTGATGACGTGTATTCTTTTAAATTTGACTTAGTTCACTGTATATTTTAGAAATTAATCCTCTATTGGAAATACTATCTGTAAAAATTGTTTCCTAATTTACTGCATTCCTTTAAACCTTGGTTGAACTGGTTTTACTTGTGCAAAATCATTCAGTTAAATGTAATCAAAATTATACATTTAGTAGTTTCTTGTGACCTCTATCTCTTCTTAGATCATAAACTCACCATTGCATATATCTGATAGCTATATTCTTTTTCTCCTTGTTCTCCTTGTTCCTCGTTCTCCTAATAATTATGGTATCACTTTTTACACCAAATCCTGGGCTTATTTGGGTATAGGGTGTGAAACTATGTCTAGTTTCTGCCATACTATCTTGCAGTTTTCCAAACAGTTATTATCAGAGACTGAGTACTTATCCCAGAAGCTGGAGTCTTTGGGTTTATCAAGCAATGGACTACTATAGTAATCTAATACTGTTTCTTTTGTACATAATCTATTCCACTAGTTCACATATCTATTTCTTAATCAGTAACAAATAATATTGATTACTAATGTTTTTTTTTAGGTTTTGGCAAATGGGGTTAAGTGGCTTGCCCAAAGCCACACAGCTAGGGAATTGTTAAGTGTCTGAGACCGGATTTGAACCCAGGTACTCCTGACTCCAGGGCCGGTGCTTTTCCACTACGCCACCTAGCCACCCCTACTAATGCTTTTTCATATAATTTTGTATTTAATTTGTCTAGGTCACCTTCTTTTGCATTTTTTCCAATAATTTCTTTGATATTCTTGATCTTTTGTTCCTTCAATTTAATTTTTTTCTAGCTTAATAAAGTACTTTTGATTATTTTCTTGGTATAGCATTGAACAGACAATTTAATTTTGGTGGAATTGTTATTTTTATAATATTTGCTCTGCTTATCCTTGAGCAATTGGCATTTGCCCAATTATTTAAAATTGATTTTATTTATTTTAAAAATGTTTTATATTTGCTTTTGTATAGTTTCTGAGTTTGTCTTGGCAAATAGACTTTGAGTATTTCATATTATCTGTAGTTTAAATGAAATTTATCTTTCTATCTCTTGGTACTGGGCTTTGCTTATAATATATAGAAATGCTATTGATTTATGTGGGTTTATTTTATAGCCTGCAACTTTACTGAAGTTGCTAATATTTCCAGGAGTTTTTGCTTTTTGTAGCATCTATTGATTTTCTTTTTTTTTCTTTTTTTGGTAAATTCCATTTACTAAAAGCAGAACTTGGGTACTGGCCAGTTAACAATGGGAAGCAGAGCAGTAGAGGTTTATGTGTTTATGTTCTAGAAACTTTGCCCCTCAGTAATACATCTAGAATGCAGAGGGAAGACATAGTCCCCTAACCTCCCAGATACAATCTATAAATGTGAATATCCAACCAAGGAATGACTCCATTGTTATAACTTTATGACTTATATTCTGTGCCTACCACACTCATGGACTATATGATTTAGGAAAGTAAATCCTCCTCTCTTTTGCTGACTATTCATCAATAAAATTGAGGGCAATATCTCCTTGTATGCTTCACTTGATTATTATGCAAACAGTAGAGAATAAAAAACAATTTGGGGGGAACATAATGTCTATAGCCATTTAAGATAGATAGTGCCTTATATTGGGGATAGTGTTTAACATGAATTCAGGAAAATCTCTTTTCTGATTGGAGGACTTAGTTATATGACCATGAGAAAAATCACGTGCAATAACCTTGCTTAGTCTTAGTTTATTCCTTTACAGAATGGGGATAATAAAACTTTGGGCACTTTTTCAAATGATTATCTCAGACTCAAATGGAGAGAAAATGCATATTGCATTTTTTATACAATTTAAGGTTTTATCAACATCAGGCATTATTATCATTATTATTATTATTATTAAAATTCAACTTTATTTAAATTCATCCAACAACTGTGAGTACTATTTTCCAGAAATTATTCTAGGCAAGGAAATATAAAGTAAAATTTGAAATGACCTTTGTCTTTAAGGATTTAAATACAGCACATTCTCATTAGAGAATATATAATGAGAATGTGCTGTATTTAAAATAGAACTAGATTTCACCTTTATGAGAATTAGCTTACTGTAAAGACATTGTTTCTATACACTTATGTGGGCAGATGATATTTCCTCCCCAAAGAATATAAATTCCTTGCAGGTAAGGCTATTTTTTTTCTGTCTTTGTAACTATGTTACAAAACCTGTGGCTGATCAGTCCAATACAGGCTTCACCATAGGTTGGCCACAAATAGTCCATATGGGCACCTGGATAGGGTACTTATATAAGTCTTATGTTCTTTAAACTGCCTCAATTCTACCTTCCTCATAGAGTGCAGCACCATCATTGATGAGGGCACACCATGCTGGGCAGTCCTGTGCCAGTGTCTCTCATGCTGCATAATCAATTCCAAAGTTCTTAAGAGAGACCTTCAGGATGTCCTGGTACTTCCGCATCTTTTCTGAAGACCTAGTAGGTACTCACTAAATGCTTATAAAAATTGAAATGAATTGAAATGAAATAAATTGAAGGTGCTTATATTCTCCTGGAATGCTTTTATAAATAATCACATTTTTTGCATCAAGGAGCTTACAAATGGATGGTTGAAAATAAGTAATATATTATAATAACTAGAAGTAGGAAAAAAAAGAAACTGAAAAAGGACCTAGCTACCAAAACTTACTCAGCATGTGATGGTATTTCGATGACTTTGCCTTAGTTGTATTCAGTTTGCTTTCCCTGCCAGACTGTGAGTTCCTTGAGAGAAGGAAACGTTTTTATTTGGTTGTTTTATGAATGTTATTGTTATTTTACCTTTCTTTGTATCCCAAGCTTCATACATAGTAAAAGTTTAATAAATGTTTACTGATGGATTGACTTAAATGTTCTTCCCCACCATCCTTGTCAACCCAATAAAATATTGGAAATTCCAGTAGTCTAACAAGTTTTACCCAAATGGACACTAGGTATCACAATGAGAAAACAATGAAGTCAGAATAGATTAATAGCAATATAAGATAAATATTCCAATCTGAAACAAATGTATTCATTAATTTATTCATTGACTCCCACTCTATAAATACTTGGTATCTCTCAAGAAATCTCATCCCATGCTGTTGTCTTACTGTTGAACATTCTTACCTGTAGTCCCTGTAGCCATACCAAATTCAGTCTACACCCACATAGAACACATTACAATCCTTATTCCCCAAAATATACTTCCTTATTTCGTATCTCTTCATTTCTTCTAGAAGAATCATGTTTCTTCCAGTCATTCAGGGCCCCAACCTGGATTCAACCTTCTTTCTAATTCCACTCATCTTAAATTATTTTTTCAACTTATTCTTAATTTATGACTATGATACTGCCACTGTGCAAAGCTAAAATATACTTTTATTTCATGAAAAATGAAACATTTCCTTAAAATAAATTTTCAAAGAGAGATGATTGCACAAGAAACTGCAGATCTATTATATGCAGCTTGCTATTCTTTTAGAATACATAATAAATTTGACATATAACCATTTTTATTATTTCTTCAATTCATTTCAGAAATATTTATGAATTTATCTATATAGTACATATATGTATCTATATATGTACATATATACACACAGATGGAAGATTTTTCTATACATGACTCATATTATCTATTATACATCCACATTATCTCCTATTTCCATCTTTTTCTTTTACTTGTCAGGAAAAATTCTATGTTCTAAAGCTTAAAAAATATAATAATAATCCTTCCACTCAAGGAAACTGCATTCTTGATAAGGAGAAAACATATAAATGCCTGGGTAAAGATTACATTTACAGAACAAATGGGAAACTAAGTGGGAAAGATTTTTGCAATAGGGGATATTTCTGAAAGATATAGAATTAGAATCAAGTCTTGAAGGAATGGAGTTGAGAATGAAACAGTTTGAAGAAATGACTTGCTCAGTGAAACAGAATCCTGAAATGGAGTCATTAAGTAGGATATTTTAAACGAAACCCATAATGAGTGAAAATGATGAAAAAATGTACTTGGGAAACCCTTGTGGATGCCAACCAGAAAAACAAAATTGTGAAGACCCATAAAATACAAAACTGAAAATTGCATGTTTTATTACTAGATTAAGAAGGTATCAGAAAAAGGATATTGGAGGGACATGGACAAATGCTGAATTTTAGAAATGTAAAACAGGAGTTTCAAGGAAGAGTGACTGTGGGAGGCAGAGCCTGGAAGTGGGGAAAGGAGTGTTGCAATAGTGTAATTGAGAAGCATTAAATGACTGAGCAAAAGTTGTCATTAATGAATAGAGAAAAAGAAAGCTTTCTGTCTGAACTGACTTCTCTCTTTAGGAATCCCTACCTTTCTTCAATATGCAACTTAAGTCCCAATCTTTGAAGTTGCCCTTTCATTATTTTCTTCTTAAATTTCTTTAAATTTGCTTGGAATATACTTCATATTCATTTTTTTTTTGAGGAGAGGGACATATCCTTGATTTTAATGGTGTAGGGACTTTTTATTGAGAAAATGTCTACTTCTGATGCCAAGGTGGAACTCTATAATTTAAAACTAATGTTAGAGAGCTATCTGGGGCTTAGAAAAAAATGCCTTACAGATTTGGGGAGTAAATAAATTAGAGCACTAGGTCTGAAGTCAGGAAGATCTGAATTTAAATCTAGCCCAAGACACTTACTAGATATGTGATTCAAGCTAAGTCATTTAACCCTGTTTTCCATAGTTTACTCATCTATAAAATGAAATGAGGAAGGAAATGGCAAATCATTCTAGTGTTATTGCCAAGAAAACTACAAATAGGGTCACAATGAATTGGACATGACTGCAAAACAAAAACTGAATGAGATCTATTATCTCTCCTGCTTGTTGAGAGCTTGGTTTCATTACTTAACTGCTATGCATTAACAGGGTTGTACTGTAGCCATCTCTAATTGTGAGAATTTACTGTTAAATATTCAATGTGAGCATTTACTTCCAAGAAGTAAGCAATCACTATAAATCGAGACTTCATTAGTGATCTGTTGATTTTCTAGATGTAAGAAAGTGTTAATAATTCGAATTAAAATTAATAGTGACAACTGAAAATGTATACACAGAGACATGTATGTATATAGTACATGTGTGTATATGCTAATGTATATTTATGTGTATAAGTATATGTGTGCATATGCGCTTGACCTCAAAATAGTGAAATCGTTTTAGTGTTCTTTGTACATGAAGTACAAAAGTGAATAGACATTGATATATTACTCTAATATCATTGCATGAATTCATCAGGAATGCAGCAGAAATCTCAGAAAATGAAGTCATTACAAAAATGAAGTTCAGTGACTATAGGTTGTTGTTAATAATAGCAATTATTGATGATGATAATGATGATGAAAATTGATATTTATATAGAACCCTGATTACGAAGTGCAGTATATACATTATTTTATTGGAGTCTCACAGCACACCAGGATAAGGTCTTCTCATCTCCACTGAACCTAGGACAGAAGTAGCAAATATGGGGCAAGCTGATCATATGAGGCCCATATCTGTTATAGGTGGCATTGGGGATTCAATAAAATGAGGAACTTTGTAGGAGTGAATTAATTAAATGGTTGACCAAATATAGCAGTCAAATGATGATATAAATATCCAAATGGCCCTTGACAAAGAAGATTCCCCACCTGAGGCCTAGGGACAATAGTTGTGAGTATTATAACAAAATATTTAGTTACTATCCATTCAGTTTTATTGAACTTATAGCTTATTTCATCTACATAGACTGTTTTTTAAACTTGATGTCTATGAACTTTTGAATAACATTTTGATAGCTTTATTTAAACATAATTGATTTCTTTTTTAATCCTCTGTTTTATTCATTGAAAACAATTGTATGGAGACTTCTGTTTCAGTGGATGAAAGCATACATGACTTTTTTTTGTTTCTTTTTTTCAAAGCAATGGAGTTAAGTGACTTAACCAAGGTCACACAGATAAGTAATTATTAAGTGTCTGAGGTCATATTTGAACTCAGGTCCTCCTGACTCCAGGGACAGTCCTCTATCCATTGTACCATCTATATCCATGACTCTTAAAAGAGTTTAAACACCCCTTATAATAATATTAACAACTCATGAAAGCATGTTCATCTTTACCTTATTGTTTAGTGATCTTCAATGATGTCCATTCACATAAAGGGTGCTTTCAGTGTTAATTGCATTGATAATAAAAATCTGGAGAAGAAAATGACAAATCACTTCCGTTTCTTGGCCAAGAAAACCTCATGGATGAGTTTATGGAATCACAAATAGTTGAACATGACTGAAAGACTGAACAACAGCACCAACAAAATATTATGGTCTCCAGTTGTTTGCTTGTTGTTTTATTTTCTTAAACCCTTGGGAATTAGAAAGCTGGGACAAAATGAGATGATTACGATGGGGAAGCCTTTAGGAGGTTCTTGGGTATTCTGATAATGATCTTTTGAAGTAATTCAAAGAGTGTTCAAAAACAATTACAAAATTTTAGTGTCAAAAATCATGATGGTGGGGCAGCTAAGTGGTGCAATGGATAAAGCACCATCCCTGGAGTCAGGAGTATTTGGGTTCAAATCCAGTCTCAGACACTGAATAATTACCTAGCTGTGTGGCCTTGGGCAAGCCACTTAACCCCACTGCCTTGAAAAATCTAAAAAAAATCATGATGGTAAGAAAAATAAATGTACTTTTAATGAGATTTTGGAAAGGATTTTGTAAAGACAGAAGAGTCTGAATGAGGTCTCTTATAGTCAACTTGATAGAAAGGTCCTTGACATAAGTGCTTTTCTGACCCCTCAAAATGACTTGAAGATAAATCAGACTTCTGAAGATCATTCTAGGAAAGGATAAGATATGTTAACACCTACCACAATGGATAGACTTCAAGCAGCTATCAGACAAATCACTTTCATATCTTTCAGTCTAGTAGGACTATCATAAGAAAGTTTGGAGTGGTTTCATAAGAGAATAATAACCAATAAATATGAGAGATAAAGGGAAAATAAATGATAAGAAAGAAAGAGAGACAAAGAAAGGAAGGAAGGAAGGAAGGAAGGAAGGAAGGAAGGAAGGAAGGAAGGAAGGAAGGAAGAAAGAAAGAAAGAAAGAAAGAAATAAATAAAGAAAGAAAGAAAGAAAGAAAGAAAGAAAGAAAGAAAGAAAGAAAGAAAAGACGCTGAGATTCTTAGATAAAAGGATAGGTATATAACTACTAGTAAACAGAAAACTTTCCTCAAAGAATTACTTCCTAATGAAGGAAGATAACCTACTAGAAGGAGCAGGGAAATGATGGATTGGAGTTACCTGAATAGAAAAACAAGATGGAAAAGTACATGGAATTATGTGCTGAGTTGGATTTGAAGTGACCATGGTTTTGATGGGTGATTTCTGAAATGGAAATTCTGGAGATGAAATCAGTAACAGAATAAGGAGAGGTGAAGCCCTTGACTATACCCAAAAATTCTTCCTCAATAGTTAGGAAAGTTGCTTTCATCTTAGGTATGGTTTCATCCTGATGATATGTTCTTTGTGGTTAACCTTTCCAATTATGATTATATTTTACCTCTTCATCTCTGTCTTAATGGCTCTGGGAGACTTGGGATACTTAAGGATGCCCATTGAAAAATACAAATTCTGCCTCAATTGTGATCATTCAGTAATTTCTAATCCTTTGAGGTTCAATGGATCCATATTTATCATCTATTAAATATTCTGGCAATGCTATATACTGACTCTCAGTGTTCTCTTATTGTCAATTAATTCACTGCATGGCTAAAAATCTTTCTGTACTCTTCAGTTCCTTCCTTCCTTCTTCCTAAGAAACTTCAACATATGTATTGATACTCCATAAACAATATGAATTTGCAGTTCCTCAATTTACTTATTTTTCCATGACTAACGTAGAGTATGATACGATTTTCTGTTGTTTGTACTAATTTTGGCCTGAAAATTAATATTAAGAAAATAGAATTTATTTACCAGTCAGTCATGCACCGACCATATGTGGAACCATCATTTACAACTAAAGGAGAAATGTTGATTGCTCTGAATAAGTTTATTTCCCATGGCAGGATGCATACCAGAGATACATAAATGATATGATTGCCGAGTAGTCAACTAGAGTGAGTTCAGTGTTTGGAAAGTGTCTAAGGAAAGTCTGGGAGAGAAAAAAGTATTAGACAGTATACCCAGCTGGAGATTTTGTAGAAATGTTTCGAGTAGGCCTATGAATCCTGAACACCATACCAGAAAATTGAATTACTTCCATGTGCATTTTCAGAGCAAGATTTTAAAGAAAACCTGGAAAAATAAAATACTTAAAACTGATTTCCTTTCTTGAGTGGATTTGCCAAACTCTACTTCAATGAGTACAATGCTGATGGAGTGATCATGATTTTTTGGATGAACAATATAGGTCTTTTATGGAGAATTCACATAAGGTTTACTCAAATGTTCTTAAAGAGAGCAGAACAATCAATAGAAGGACACTCTTAAGGTGTCTATGAAGAATTTTCATAGCAATTGTTAGACAATGAAGACAATGACAGGACTGCCAACATAGCAAGCCCAAAACAGAATTGCAGTAGCTCAAAAGAGAAATGAGATATGAAAATTAGGCAAGTCCAGTCATAATGTTTTGTGTCAAATCTATGGGACAATCATCCAAGACAATATTGGGCTAATCAGGCATTGACTTGACATTGTGATGTCATTTTTGTTCCTTTCAGTTGCAAAGGACAGCAACATTAATAACTTCTCCATTCTACCTTAGTAACACATTGATGGCCATAAATTTGAATTGTCATCAACCATAAGAGTTCCACTCTCTTATTTATAAACACCATTATTGTTTTAATTGGTCACAGTCTATTTATAATATCCACTTTTCAGTCTGTCTTATGGTTCTGATTCCTGTTCTTAATTATTACTATCAACACCATTTTCTCTATCTCACAGTCCATTTTCTGGCTATTACTCCTGCTAGCTTCTCTGACCTCTATAATACCTAGATAACTTGGTGAAGTAAGTCAATTCTACATTATTCTCAATATAGCAGACACTTGCTTCCTTATTATGGATGAGTTCATAATTTTATGATTATAATCTGAATTTAACCCTTACTATAGCAAAGCAATAGTTTTATACTAACCCATTTCAATCTATTAAATATCCCTTGTACCACAGAGGTTTTCACAAACTTTTCATCCCTCCAGTGGCATCTACCCAGTCTCCCAATTAATACCCTATTGATTTTTTACTAAAAAAACCTTGAAAACCTTTTCCAAGAGGCTCCTCTTCTTCCCTATTCCTTATATTGCATCATTCAGATACCTTCTCCAACCATCCCCCTTTCACTATTGTTTCTTATAAAGAAGTGGTTCTCCTCCTTACCAACACTATCCACTTTCAATGCACCATTAATGACATTCTTGTCAACAGATAATTCATAGTATCATCCCTACTCTCTAATTATTCTTTGATCTCTCCTTGATATGCCACCAAATCAAAGAGGAGAGATAATTTAACAAATAGTGGACTACATGAGAGCCATGATTAAAAAAAAAGAACTTGGATAGTTTATTTTGAGAAATTAATAAGGGAATTTCTTTAATATCCTAGAATCATTGGATGAAATTGTAAAAAACGTTCATCATGATCTTCGAAAGATGGATATTCAATGAAATAGGGGCCAGAATACAAGATTGAAGAAAAGACTAAAAAGGTAAATATTAAGGGAAAAACAAAACCCTACAAATGAAAATAATGCTTGTCACTCTTTAGAACTGTATCTATTAGAAAAGTTAGAAGTATAGGTAAACAAGGAGTTTAAGTATAAATTGACTTCTATGTAATGATATAAAAAATGAAGGGTGAAAAAAGGTTAGTACTGGGAGAACATGAAAGAGGGAGACAGAATAGGATACATGTGCAAAGTATTGATTAGTGTACGGGGTGAGCATTATTTTAATTCATTGGATTTGGTTCGAAGAGAGAATAACAGGCACACTTAGATGAGTATAGAAATTTATCTTACACTATGAGGAGAGAAAAGACAAGAAAAACAAAAGGGACATAATAGAAGGGAAGCTATAGGAAGGGGAACGGTGGTCAGAAACAAAACAGTGGTGAAGAGGGACAGACTGAAAGGAGAGAGTAAAACATGTCAACAGGGGGAAAAGAGAATAGAGGGAACGAGAGTAAGGATAATTGTTAATGAGAATGAAATAAATTCTTCCATAAAGAAAGCAGAAAGCAGAGTGACTGAAAAACCAGAATCCAAGAATATTTTTAAAAAGAAAACAGATTTGATACACACAGAGTAAAGATGAAAGACTGGAGCAAAAGAAAATATTTCAGTTGATGAAAAAAGAAAAAATAATCAAGGGTGGAAGTACTTATCTCAGACTAAGCTAAAGATAAAATAGATAATAATGGAAGAGATAAGGAAGGAATCTATATCTTGCTAAAAATTATCATAGGCAATAAAGTCATATCATTATTGACCTATGGGCAACATGTAGCATAACATTCAGATTTTTCGAGGATTAGTTAAGTGTTACGGGGGAAAAAATAGACATCAAAACTGTACTAGTGGAGTACCTCAACCTCTCTCTCTCAAAAATAGATAAATCTAACCACATAATAAGCAAAAAAGAAGTTAAGAAGTGAATAAAGTTTTAGAAGAATTAGATAGGCTAGATCTCTGGAGAAAATTGGGGAATAGAATGAACTACAGCTTTTTCTACCCAAATAAACAAGTCACCCTTCAGAAAAAAAATGATCATATATTAGGGAGTTAAAAACCTCACAGTCAAATGTAGAAGGGGGCCATGGAAAGATAGATAAAAATTTAATTGGAAACTAAAAAAATCTGATTTTATGTAATGAGTGGGTCAAAAAAGAAATCATAAAATTAAATCAATAATTTCTTCAAAGAGAGTTGCAATGATGAGACAGTAATCAAAAACCTATGGGATGTAACCAAAGTGATACTTAGGGGAATTTATATTTCTAAATACTTCTGTGAATAAATTAGAAAAAGTGCATATCAATAAATTGATCATGCAAACAAAACTGACTGGAAAAGGGAAAAAAGTAAAATCCCAAATTAATAGCAAAATCAGAAGTTTTGAAAATCAAAGGAGAAATTAATAAAGTTGGAAGTAAGAAAATTATTGGACTAATAAAAATGATATTTTTTGGAAAACCATATTATAAAATTTTTCACTAATTTTATTTAAAAAAAGAAAACTAAATGATCAGTTTTATAAATGGAAAACGTTGCATTCACCACCAAAGGAAATTAAAGTAACAGTTCAGATGTATTTTTCCCAACTAAAGACCAAGTGTATCAAGGGAATCAGTAAAAAAAAATACAAAGGAAGGTGACCTAGTCATACCAGATATAAAATTATATTATAAAGCATCATTCATGGAAACTGTTTGGTACTGACTACGAAACAGAGTGCTAGAATAGTAGAAAACATTAGGAATAAAGGAAACAGTAGGAAATGACTATAGAAATCTATAGTGTGATAAACCCAGCTTCTGGGATAAAAACTCACTATCTGACACAAACTCCTGTGAAAATTGGAAAATCGTATGGTTAAAAACTAGACATAGACCAACAATTGACATCCTATACCAAGGAAAGGTCAAAATAGAAATACGATTTAGAAATAAAAGGTTACACTATAAGCCAATTAGGAAAACAGGCTATAGTTTATTTCCCATTTCTAAGAAAAGAAAACGGAGGAGGACGAGTATTAGGAGAAGCAAGAGGAGAAGGAGAAGGGACGGATAGGAAGAGGGAAAGAGAGAGAAGGGGGGAAAGAGAAAGGGTGGGGAGAGAGAGAGAGAGAGAGAGAGAGAGAGAGAGAGAGAGAGAGAGAGAATTATAAAATGCAAAATGGAACTTTTTTTAAGTTTTTTTTTTTTTTTTTGCAAGGCAAATGGGGTTAAGTGGCTTGCCCAGGGCCACATAGGTAATTGTTAAGTGTCTAAGACCAGATTTGAACTCTGGTAATCCTGATTCCAGGTCCAGTGCTCTACCCACTGCACCTAGCTGCCCCCAAAATGGAAAAATTGCCTGCATTAAATTAAAAAAATGTTTTAGGTGGTATTGTTGTTGTTTTTACAGACAAAACCAATGGAACCAAGATGAAAAGAAATGCAGCGAGCTGGGAAACATTTTTTAAAGCATTTCTGATAAAGTACTCATTTCTTAAATTTATAGACAACTCAGTCAAATTTATAAGAATAAAAGTCATTCCCCAAGGAATATATGGTCAGAGGGTGTGAACCGGTAGTTTGAAGATGAACAATCTGAATATCTATAGCCCCATAAACAATTCCCTATATCCTTATTGGTTAGAAAAAAATGTAAATCTAAACAACTCAGAGGTATCACCTCACACATATCAGATTGAAATGTATGATAAAAAGGACAATGATCAATATTAAAGGGAATGTTGGAAAACTGAGACACTTATGTGCTGGGGGAGGATTTGTGACCCTATCCAAACATTCTGGAGAACAATTTGGAACTATGCCCCAAAGGCAATAATATTATGCAGACCCTTTGATTCAGCAATACACTACTAGGTGTTTAATCTTAAAGACATTATAGAAAAATGGAAAAAAGACCCTCATGTGCAAAAAATATATATTTATAGCATCTCTTTTTGAAAAGGTAAAGAATTGGAAATTAAGGGGCAACTAGATGGTGCAGGGGATAGAGTACTCACCATGGAGTCAGAAGGGCCTGAGTTCAAATCTGACCTTAGACACTTAATAATTACCTAGCTGTGTGAACCTTGGGTAAGTCACTTAACCCTATTTGCCTTGCAAAAAAAAGAATTGAAAATTAAGGGCATGCCCATCATTTGGGGAATATCTGAACAAGTTATAGTTTATCTTATGGTGTCCTATTGTTTTATAAGAAATCATGAGTGAGTGGACTTCAGAAAAGTCTGGAGACACTTGCATGAACTGATGCTGAATGAAATGAGCAGAAGAAAGAGAACATTTTATATATTAACAGCAATGAAACTTGATGAACAATTATGATAGACTTAGCTCTTTTCAGCAGTGCAATGATCAAAGATCATTGGATCAAAGGATATTATCAACATCCAGAGAAAGAAGTATGGAATCTAAATGCAGGCCAAAGCATACAATTTTCAATTTATTCTTTTGCAATTTTTCCCTCTCATGTTTTTTCCATATTTGATATGATTCTTATTTCATAAAATAATTAATATACAAACATATACAACATAGTTATCATGTATAAATTCCATCAGATCTCTTGTTCTCAAGTAGAGGGATGAGGTCAAAAACCTTACAAAAATAAATGCTGAAAGCACTTTTTGAATTTAAGTGGAAAAAATTAATTATAAAAATAAATCACTGGTAATTTTGAGGGAGAAGCTTCAAGCCACTTGTTTTTATCATAATTATTCAAATTCCCCTCATTTTTGGAATTCCAGTATCCTACGAGTAGGTCTGGTAGACTAGATTAATGTTGAAAAACATTATTGTTCAAGTCAGGAGGGCTTGGATGAAATTTCCTCTTTACAAATAGATTTAAGACTAGAAGAAAAGAAAGATAAGAAGTCTGGAAAGTGAGAATGGGGACTAGTTGTGGAGTGCTTTAAATGCTACAAAAAAATTTTGGTATTTGAACATAGAAACAAAAGGAAGTCATTGGCCTTTATTAAATAGGTTGTTGACATGTTTTAGGAAAATCACTTTAGTGACTCAATGTAGGATGAATTGGAGTGAGGAGAAATTTGGTGCAGGCAGACCCACAAGCAGGAAATGACTCTTACAGAACTACATAGTTGCTGTGTGGTTTAGTTCAATGACAGTAAATCATAAACATCAGAACATAAAGTAATTGACAGGCCTACTGAATAGACATTTCACATTTCACCTCATTGCTATACTGTTCACCTTAGAGTAGATAACATGGTAAACTGGACCAGGATTTTTGTTCTTCTTACTATTAGTGGTCAATTCCTTTGAAAAGCGCAAGAATAAATTGTTGGGTCTCTTCTCCCTTCTATCAGCCAATTGCAAGAAGATACCCAAGGGCAATTCCAGGAACCTAGAATATTTCATGCTCCCTTGATAAATTTCAAGTCCAAACATATTCTTTTTGGTAATATCATTCATTTAAAAAGACTCAGAACAAAAAACAGAACAAAAACCAGGAACCATCTCATATAAGCAGGATATGGTTGGTATTCAGCTTGAATACTTTCATGGCTAAATGATGGCTAAGCTGGGGGATAGGATCCACTGTCCTTCACTTCCCTCTTCAAAATTTCCAGAGATGCATTCCATGAAGACTAGAGAATGACAGAGTCATTCCCCTTTAGAATTATGGCTCAGTGGCCAGAGGGGATCATTGTGTTATATTAAAAGACATGAGTCCTTCAGCTCTGAATCACATGTATGATCACAATCAGAAATGGCAGCTTTAAATATGCTTCATCTAACTGGTTACACCATGTAGTCTGATTTTTGATTCATTTTACATGATCATTTAATCTTATATAAATTTCCTTAAACCCTCTCCTTGTCCAAATCAAATCCATCCCAACCTTTAATGTTCAACTGAAGTTTTATCATCTGCAAATAACAAGTTTAAACTAGTTGATTTTTTTTAGATTTTTGCAAGGCAAATGGGGTTAAGTGGCTTGCCCAAGGCTACAAAGCTAGGCAATTATTAAGTGTCTGAGACCAGATTTGAACCCAGGTACTCCTGACTCCAAGGTGGGTGCTTTATCCACTACACCACCTAGCCACCCTAAACTAGATGATTTTTAAGGGGATAATGTGTGGCAAAGGATATTGAATTCTGTGTCAAAAATGTGGCTTCAAATCTTATTACAACCACTCATTTTTTTTTTTAGAATTTTTTTCAAGGCAATGGGGTTAAGTGGCTTTCCCAAGGCCACACAGCTAGGTAATTATTAAATGTCTGATGTCGGATTTGAACCCAGGTACTCCTGACTCCAAGGCCAGTGCTCTATTCACTGCACCACCTAGCCACCCCAACAACCACTCATTTTCAGTGATGCCTTGAGAATCTGATCTATCTCAGTCCCAATTTCCCCACTTTTTTAAAGGAGGGAATTGAATTTGATATGACTTCTCCAGAATTTTTAATTAAAAATCTGTAATCCTATAATCCCTATTTCTCTCACATCTATCAACAGAAAACATATAGCCTATTTTACATGACCTCTACCTTATATCAATGCATAGCCTTCTAATCAGAGGTTTCTAATTATTTCCTAAACTCTTTGTTTGACATTGAAAGTTTTCCCTTATATTATCCAAATCTAGCACTTTAGAAACATTTCACATTATTCTCTCTCACATACTCTACCTCACAACCAAGCTGTCAACTGGCTACTTGCTGATTTGTAGAATACTTGTCATTTCCTTTCTACCTTTCTTTACTTAGACCAATTCCTGATTGGAATGTTCTCACGTCTTCCTCTTAAAATTCTAATCTTTTAAACCTCAGATTCCATGCCCTTTCCCCGATCTTCTACATTTTTCTATCTGCTACTATCACTTTCCAACTAAATTTTATATTTACCTTGTAATTTGCACACCCCATAACTGACATACAAATTGGACTGGATTTGTGATTTTTAATGTTTTTGTGGTCAGGTCCAATACAATCAATCTAGATATACAGGTTAACACAATCAATTAATCAATATGTATATATCTATATCTATCTATTTATCTATATATGTATATATTTACATATAAAGGAGGGATGCAAAAACAAAGGACTGTCCTTACTCTGATAAAGAAGGCAACTTTCAAAGAAATATGTACAAAACCAGTAATGTATAAAATAAATAGAAAAAAAAACAATAGAGGAAAATCAATACAATTAAGATGGTTTGAGAAACTCTTGTATAGAAGACAGGAACTTTTGTATTTGAAGTAACATGCATTCCAAGCATAGGAGACAATGAGAAAGAAAAAGTGACTAAATATACCAGATTGCAGGTTTTATTTGGAGTGTAGCAAAGAAGTAAATGTCACTGGTTTACATTATGAATCAGGGAAAAAGGTAAAAGAAAACTGTAAAAGGATGGAGAGGGCTTGGTTATGAAATACTTTGTCAAACAAAGCATTTTTCCTTTAATTATGGGAGGTCATAAGAAAGCACTGGTATTTATTGAATAGAGGATTAACATGGTTGTACTTGTGCTTTAGGAAATAACTATAGTGGTTGAATGGATGGCTATATAGGAATGGAGAGAGTATTGAGGCAGACAGACACATCAACAATTACATTATCAAGGATGAGGTGATAAGGACTTGTAATAGAATGGTAGCAGCTTCAAATGACTTGAATATGAGAGTTGTTTCAAAGGTGAAATCTATATGTCTTGAGATTGGATAAAGGGGGTAAAAAATAATGAGGAATCTGAGATGGCTCCAAGGTTGTAAGCCTGGGAGACTGGTATCATAGGGTTGCCATCTAGAAAAACATAGAAGGTAAAGGGGGAGAGATTTAAGGGGTCGATGCAAAACTTCATTTTATACATATAGAATTTAAGATATCTAGTGGGCATCCAGATTAAGAAGTCTCAAAGGCAGTTAAAATGAAATCTTAAACTCTAAACTTTAGAGGTTAACAGAAGAATGTGTGGCAAGAGAGGTAAATGTGAGAATCCTCAACATGGAGACAATAATTTAATTTATGGGAGCTGATAAGATCACCAAATGAAGTAGGATAGAAGAGAAAAGAAAAGAACCCAGGACTGAACCTGTAGGACATCTACTGTTAGTGAATTAATCTGATAGAGGTTCAAGCAAAAGAGAAAGAGAAGGGATACCTAAATGGGTGAGAAGAAAATAGAGAATGGTGTGACAAAAATCTAGAAATAGGAGTATCAAGGAAGAGATAGTTATAAATAGTACCAAAGTTATCCGAGATGTCAAATATAATTAGGATATTGTAATTCCTTTAAAAAATAAAGTTCAGGTACTCTCTTTAGGAACAGAGCCAAAGGCAAGGACTCCCTTGCACTTTCCCCCCCCCCCCCCAAACACCTTGAAATACTTTTAAATGATGACTCTAAAAAAGTTTAGAGTGGCAGGATTCACAAAAAGATAGAGTGAAATGATTTTCCAGTCCAAGACAAGGTCAACAGGAAGGTCTGTTGCATCAAGGTGAGAGAGGAGCACAATATTGAGCAGGTCCTTCCAGCACAGCTGTTGCCCCATGAAACCAAGAAGAAACTAAATTGGGAGCAACTGAATCAAAAGCAGCAGTAGTTGCCTCTGGAGGTCTCATTTCACAGATAGTAAAAAAGATTGAAGAACTGATCAGAAGGAGAAAAAGGAGTCTTTTTGCTGGCACCGAGGTAGGATGCTCTAGTTTTGTCCACAATTAGATCTGTGTCACATTGGGTGGAAGTCTCATTGTGAAGAGGAGCACTAACACATTGGAGGTGATAGCCTTAGGGGACCAACTGACTTATTTTCCCAGCCTATTACTTGACTTTTAACACTGTAAAAATAGGTGCCTTCTTCCAGAGAGCCTCTGGGGTTTTGTGCAGCTATTTCATGAGTTAACTCTAGGATCCTTACAAGTGTTCAGTTTTTCCAAGGTGACATGTTCTAAGGAAAGGAGAGGTTACTGAACTCCTGGTCTGTGTGTGACCACAAGCACACCAATTCAAGCAAAACTTTCCAGGTTTCTCTACTCTTGGTCCACAGATTGCTCCCAAAATTTGAGCCCATAGATCACTTCCTAATAGATCCCCAAATGAACACTCACAGAAATATAATAACAAATTCTAGAGTTCCTAGATGCGGGAGAAAATATTGCAAGCAGTCAGAAAGAAGCAATTCAATTAACTTGGAGTGACAGTCAGGATTTAGCAACTTTTACCTAAAAGCATGAGAAGGTTTGAAATATATTCCAGAACACAAATACAAATTCTTGTATTACAACCAAGAATCAAATAGTAAGCAAAATTGAGTATACTTTTTCAGGGGAAATGATAGACATTTAATGAAATAAGGGAATTTCAAATTTCCTAATGATAAGAGCAGAACCAACCAAATTTTATCTTCAAAATAAGACTCAAGAGAGGCTTAAAAAAGGAAACAATAAAGGGAAATAATAAGTTTCTTAATAAGGTTAAGCTGTCTATATTCCTACATCATACACTAAAGGTACACTGGTAACTCTTAAGAATTTTTGCATTATTAAGAAGAGGTAAATGGAATAGCCAGCTAACTAGCTAGAAGGCATAGGCATAAGTTGAATCTTAAGAGATAATATGAAAAAATAAAATTAAAGTTTGAAAGGGAAATTTTACTGAAAGAAAGTGTAAAGGGAAAGAAAAATGGGTAAATTATATAGCAAAGGGGAAGAGGTGGGGAAATGAGGAAAAATCTGTTAACTTTACTCTCATTCAAATTGACTGGGACAGTGAAAAACATACACTATTAATTAGGTATAGAAATCTACCTTACCCCATAGGAAAGTAGGAGGAGAAGAGGATAGAAGAAGGGAAGGGCTTTTGGGGGAAAGCAGATTGAGGGAGGGGATAATCAGAAGCAAAACATTTTTAAGAAAGGGAAGGGTAAAAGGAGAGAAAGAATAGGAAAAATGGCAGATAGGATAGTGGGAAATACAGTTAATGATAGTATCCGTAATAAAATTTTGAAGCAAGTTTTACAAGCTTTCTATGACCATATGAAAAATATTCTCACTTACTGCTGATTCTCAGATAAATTCAAATTATAATGCCTTTGTGGTATTATTCCCATGCCTATTGGATTGGTCAACAAGACTGAAAAATAGGCAAAATGACAAATGTTGAAGGGGATGTGGTAAAAAATGAGAAATTGTGGATGGAATTGTAAACTGATTTAGACATTGTACTTGAGAGTTAATTTCTACTGTGCCCTAAGGACTCTAGAACCATGCATACCCTTTCACCTAGCAATGCCACTATTAATTAGTATCCCAAAAGAGACAAAAAAAGAGAGTATCTATGCATGCAAAATTCTTTGTGGCAACTCTTTTCTGGTGACAGGCAATTGGAGACTGATGGAATGTCCATCAGTTGAAGAATGAGTGTGGTATATGATTTTGATAGGATACTATTCTTCTATGGAAAACAGTAAGCAGGATGCTCTTGGAGAAACCTGAAAAGACTTGCACGAGCTGATGGAAAGTAAAATATACTTCACAGTGGTGAATGACTTAGCTATTCTCATCAATACAATGGACAACTGTTAAGTTATTAAGGTAGGGAATACTGTCTATCCCTAGGGAAGGACATGATGGTGTCTGAATACAAATTGAACCGTGCTTTTGTAAACTTTATTTTTATTTAGTTTTTTGAGGGGTCTGTATTTTCTTTCATAACATGAATATTATAGCAATGTTTTGCTTGAATAATCTATATCTAACTGCTTGCCTTTACAATGAGGATAGGGAGGGGTGAGAGGAACAGAAATAATTTGTAACTCAAAGTGGTAAAAAGATTTTTAAAATGTTTTCCATGCATGTAACTGGTAATAATATTATACAAAATAAGAAATATAAAAATGTAGTTCAATTGAATCAAATTGCATTGTTTGCAATTTCTGCAACTGACCTCCATGGAGCCTTTCCTGTGCCCTCCCTTCACTGATCTACTCCTGCTATATTTTAATCAATATTCCTCATATAGGTGACCATCTAATTATACTTTGTTACTTTCATAGATTGCTTGTTCTAAGTCCTCAGCATCTTATGGGGAGAAGCTATACTGGTTTTTCCATTTTATTTTCCAGAATTATCCAGCACAGGGATGGGCACAGAACATGTACACATTAAACACTTGCTGATTGATTTTTCTTTTTCAATCATGTTTCAGGCAATCAATAAGGAACACACACACCTTCTCTCACCCCAGTTTAATACATAAGAAGCTCTTGATTTCTTCAGTAAAAAGGGAAGAAAGATATAAACAATACCATAGCACAGAGTAATGTGTAATTTATATCAATAAATATATAAATAGCTGAATAAATACATGTCCCTAAGACCATTTCTACCAGTATAATTCACCCTTTCATTCAATAGCCACAGAACTGTTATAATTAAATAAAGAGATATAATCTTCATCCATAATGGTTTTTATCTTTCATTTTTTGAGCTCAGTGATGAAAAGGACCCCCACAGTAACAGAATTCATTTCATCGATCTCCCACAGAATAGATAGCTTTTGCCAATTGTTGCAATGTTAATCTTTCTTCTTGCCAAAGAGATATTATATTGA
The DNA here is from genome assembly GCF_037893015.1 of Macrotis lagotis. Taxonomy (NCBI): domain Eukaryota; kingdom Metazoa; phylum Chordata; class Mammalia; order Peramelemorphia; family Peramelidae; genus Macrotis; species Macrotis lagotis. Next base: position 28,081,338 of record NC_133658.1, read on the forward strand.
TAATGATTTTTCAAAATTTATGATGATGGCAAAAACAGGTATAGTGAAAAACAACCCTGCTGTATAGTTTACTTCCCCCCTTTATTTCCCCCTCTCTTTCTTCAGGAATCTATCTCATTGTGAAGTTAGTTCACCTACCAACTGTAACACTAGTTTAAGTGAGAACAAGAAACTTCAGATGATAACAATGATAAAAACAATGAATTAATAAAAAAGAAAAGAATAGCAATTAAGGATAGGGAATAAACGTTATTTTCTTGGTTTAGGAAGCTCCAGATAAGGAATTTCCCCTCTATCAATTAGACTTATAAAAATGTCCAGACCACTCAAGTGTTTAATGACTTGCCTAAGGTAACACAACTAGTATGGCTCATCAGAGGGAAGCCTTAAACATTTTTTTTAGCTTTAAAACAGTTATTTATCCATTAAGGCACTGTTGCCTCACAACACTAATAACAAAAAAATTACAGAAGTTCCTGCCCTTGAGAAACTGATATGTTACTGAGGCAATATATTCTCAACAAGAATAAATAAATATAAAAAATTTGAGAAGGAAATTATTACAAATGAGAAGGGAGACTAGAGAAGCAATAATTACAAATATTTATATAAGATAATTTTCCAGATTAATCTCTTTTCAACCAGTTTAGGAGTGTTTTGATCTAGAACCTCTGGCTCTGGCTACTTATTTCTCTAATTGCTAGAATTATATTTTAAGAACTGGCAGTATCTTTAGATATCATATAATATTCTCTCTGCATTTGGAGAATGTTTAATTTGAGGTGTTTAAGATATTCAGATCTAAAAGTTCTAGTAGAGAATTGGCAAATCTGTAAGACTGCACAATCTTAGAAACCCAGAATGGCAGAGTTATGAGAGGGCTTTGAAAACTGCCTAGTACATTACATATGGAAAATCAAATACTCAATCCAACTTTAACATGTCAACGGAAAGGAGCACACTTCCATTTGAGGCAGCCCATTCCATCATTGTATGTATGTCATTGTAACTCATTTTTTCTCCACGTTATTTAAAGTCCAAGGAAAGGTATTTATATAATATGTTTGGGGCAATATGAAGTCTGGATTCCAGATTTATTACATTTCAGTACCAATATAATGATTCCTGACTTTGCACTCTGCTCAGATATCCACTAGCATCTGTCAATCATCTTTTTTAATGATGGCATGAATGAAAACCATAGTAAAGAGTATAAATGAAGATAGAAAGAGTGATATAACCATTATCTTACTCAATATCACTCAATAATTAAATGGTATTAGAGAGAGTGATTTCCATGTATTTATTTTATAAGTCAGACTTAGACGTTTAAACTTACTATGACCCTTCTGAACTACATGGTTCTCTTTAATGTTTGCTCTCTCATATCTAAAGAGGAACATTTAGGGAATTCCTGGTAGGTCTATTAAGCCATTTATTTACTTAGGGGAACATATTCCACTGATTTTTGTATGATTGCAAAAGGCAAGGTCAATGGATGATTGTTCCTTAGTGATTCAATAGTTTTGTTTGTATGTGTGTGTGTGTGTGTGTGTGTGTGTGTGTGATTGAGAGAGAGAGAGAGAGAGAGAGAGAGAGAGAGAGAGAGAGAGAGAGAACTAACAAGAGTTTTGATTGGAAATTGAGATTCCAACCCTGATTTAGAAAAAGTCAAAGGTCCTCCTCTTGGTTCACAATTTTGCAAAGAGAGGGACTTAAAGTACAGGTGTTTAAAAGAAATATGATTAGATCAATCAAATGTCATCATTTACAAGAGAAAAGTAAATTCTTTGTAATAACTGCCAATAGCACCCAACTATTATAGTAATACAGAATAAAGGGGAAAGAAAGACAGGAAACACTATGAAATACCGAAACAAATGACTGTAAATCCTTTACTTGAAGACTTATTGAAGCAAGGCTTGGAGATAGAAACCACCTTTGATAACTATTACATTTTGGAAAGCTTTCATTGTTAGAAAGTCTTATTTTGTAAACCTGAATCTTTATCTATAGCTTCCTATTTTACACTCAGATGTGAAACAGATCAAGTTTATTATTGCTTCCATAGAATATTCCTTCAAAAATGTCTACCTTAAGTTTTGTTTTTTTATTTTCAAAAATGAACCTTTCTTTTTTCATTCAATCAATCCTTGCACAGCATAATTTTCTGTCCCCTTTTCCATCATTAGTACAATCTTTTGGAAAAGTTTTGACTTGAATAAAATCCACAGTAACATGTAATATAGAGTGTAGGAATTATTTTTTTTAAATAGTATAACAATTTCCTTTAAGATTGAACTCTGGTGCCATTTTTTTTTGTGAATCCGCTGTCTAGTGTTTTCTCCTCTCTCTCCATACTCAAATTATAGCAGAATTTATATAACTACTTGGGGATGTGGCACAGAGAGTTTAGACCCATATAGCTTCACTGACTTACCTTGATCTGCATTGCTTTGCCAACTTGATGTTAAAGTCCTCTATCTAAGATGTTGTTCTTGGGCAGAATTCTCAAATTCCCTCTTCTCTAAGATTAGTATCTTTTGGAGTTATCCCTGGAAAGCCAGCAATAGAAAAATCTAAACACAGTCTCTCAGGCTAAAGGCAGCTATTTATTCTCAGCATGTGGAAATTCAGGTTTGATGATTTTTTCCTAAAAGAAAGAACAAAGATATGATAGGTTATTGTTTTGGTGTTAAGAACATTTGGCTTGTTTCATGTGGGATATACTAGCATACCTGCCCTGCTTTTGTGTCTCTGTGTGGATCTTGGCGTGGCCATAAGGATATCTCATCTGTTATAAAAGATATTTCTTCACTTCTTCCCCCACCCCATAGTGGAATATCTACAGAATTTTATGAGTAAAGTGGCTTTTGTTGGCCTACACAACTTATACATTTAAAAAGCATGTTAAAAGAACAAATGTCTGGGAAAAATGTAATACTACCAGTGACTCATTCTCTTCAATAAAACAACTTGGAATTGATTGAACTGAATAACAAAAGGATTTTTTCCTTTTTTTCCTAAAAGGAAGAAAGGCAGTGTGGGGGGTTGAGAAGAAATGGCAAAGTGTTCATTACTTTTCTATATTCATTTCATACTGGATCTAACATGTACAGGGTTGTTTATATCTCATGTGTGCAACTTTGCAGAAATTATTTCCAGAGGATTATCCTCCATATTCTAGAATGGCATTGCCTAAATCACCTTTACTAGCATCCTTGAATCCTCCTTCTTTCTGTGTTCTTTCTCAAAATTCTCTTCAAAGTAAAGGTCAAGGTAGACTACAAAATGTCCCTCTGGGTAAACCATCAGTCCAATAGCTCCCTTTTGTGTGGACCTATTTAAAGACAAGTAAAATGGACTGAATATGACTTATTCTGGAGTTTTTTTGGATGTTAAGGTCAGATATTATACTTCAATGAGTCATCTGAGAATCATTCAACATTTATCCAAAAGAGAAAGGATTCTTAAAAGACTATAATAATAAATTTGGATCCTACCTTCTCACTCCTAACATGATCACTACTATTATGGACTTCATATAAAAATGTATTTAATTAGAAGATTGGGATGTGATATTGATGATGAATGTTGCCTTGGAACATACACCAATTCTAAGATACCATCGGCAATCAATTCTGGGGCACACCTGACTTGGTTTTTAGGTATAAAAGAAAAGAATACATCCCCCCTCTAAAAAGGCCAAAATAACTCTTCCAAGCTCTCTCTCTCTCTCTCTCTCTCTCTCTCTCTATATATATATATATATATATATATATATATATATATATATATATATATATATATATATATATATATATACACACACACACACACACATATGCCTGTGTTTGTGAAAGGATGGAATCAAGCCATAGCAAAGTGAGTTACATTTCTATATCTACTTAAATGTCATATGCCCTTAATAGAATATATGCTCCTGTGGAAGGGGATACCTTTATATTGTCTTTGTATTCTCTATACACCTAATACATTCCCACAAAGCTTGGCATCTCGTAGGTATTTAGTACTTGCACATATGAAACAAGAGCAGCAGTAGCAGCTGCAACTGACATTTTTTATAGTTCTTACTATGTGCTAGGCAGTGTGCTAATGGACTTATGATTATCATCATATTGATCTACACAACAAGCCTGGGATTTAGGTGTCACTGCTTTCCCTTCCATGTAGAATTATCTTTTCACCATCACATTTTTGATCTACCGAAGGTGGGCATACGAATTTGAATGAAAAATTTTGGGTTGTTTTTCAGAAACCACAATGACATACAGAGGTCAGCAGATGACACATAAGTGTTTAGAAAATCACCAATGTATAAAATCTAAGTATAGTAGATACTGTCAACACATTTTATATTTTAAAACCTTAAACATACACATTTCATTTTTAAGTTAAACTGTGACCAAATACTTACCCTAAATATAAAATAAGATACTATAAACAATCCATGAGAATAAAGGGGGAAAAATCAGGTACAAACAAGGTTCTGTGATACAAAGTGAGGATCAAAAAATTCTGGATGGTTTTTCCAGAGTAAGGGGCACTGAAAGCTTTTAATCCCCATGATGTGTAAGAGGAATAACAACTATATTAAGCTTAATTTAGAGATAAGGAAATTGAGTCAAACAGAGATTATATGACTTACTTAGGGTCATACAACTAGTAAGTTTTTAAACCTGTATTTGAATTTGGATCTTCCTGACTCAAAGCTCAGTCTTTTATTCACTTCATCCTCTAATTCCAATTGACTTAAATTGTGCTTCTTGTAGTCAGTTTACCTTTCTAAAATTTGAATAAAAATATTTGCATTGTCTATATGAATGAAATATTTAGCAGGGTTTAAATAAAATAATGTATTCAAAATGCTTTGCAATTTTTTTGCACAATATAAAATCAGTTAAAATATTATACCAATCCATTCCAGAATTCATCTCTAAATTATCTGAAAAATGAACATACATTCCTATTTGAACATTTTTTTGAATGGAAAATTCACCATCTGTCAGGGTAGTCCATTCCATGGATGAATAGCTCTAAGTGGTAGAAAAATGTTCCTTAGAGAGCCAAAATCAGCCTCTCGGGAAGTCCTATGCAATAGTGGTGGTAGCATTGTTTTCTGGAGAATATCTAAGCTCCTATCCAGATGGCAGCCCTTTAAATGACTGTTGATCACTATACTTGCCATCCCTGCTTGCAAGGTCTTTGAAGGCAGGTGCTATTTAAATTATTATTTTTGCATCAATAACTCCTACCACATTGTCTAGTATCTAGTGGGAATGTCATAAATTCTTTCTAAATTGAATTTAATGTCATTTAATAATTAAGTCAGTCATTAAATAAACATATATGAATCAGTTATTATGTATTAGAAATTGTACTACATGGCAAGGATACAAAAGAAGGCAAAAATAGGAGCCCTGTTTTCAAGCTGCTCAAAGTCCAATGAAGAAGAACATATATAAATAAATATATATATAACATACATATAATAAATGGAAAGCAGACTTGAGAGAAGGTATGAAAGGAAAGAGGGGATGAAGAAAACTTTCCTCTGGAGGGATTGGGATTATAATTACATATTGAAAGAATTGAATATGACATTTTCAATAGATTTAGATTTGGAATAGATCTCAGAAAACATGTTGTACAATTCCCTCTTTTCACATATGAGGAAACTGAGTAATAAAGAACTAATTGCTTGTTTAATCATTTAGGCAGCTAAGTGCTCTAGCCTAGATTTTAAGTTGTACCCTTTGATTTCAAATCCTGAGTTTTCTTGCATCATTCTCTATAGTTCTCTTCTTCATATGGGTCAGTTCCCTTCTGTTTGTTCTTTTGACTGTTAATCTCTCTTCCCTATCAAACCACAAACAGAACAAAATAAATCAGTTGGTTGAAAAATCACTTCTTTCTCAAATGTCCTCTTTTGGAAACTTCTTTGAAAGTGTATAGGGTGGGGGAAAGTAGAAAGAAGGGAAGTAATCTTTTCTGGCAACAGCTCCTTTGTCTCTTTCTCCTTTCAACTTCCTCACTAGTTAACTTCTTTTGTTCATTCTGTTTTCCAGCTGCCAGGCTCTGGATCTTAAATAAAAGATGGCTTTGGTGACCTCAATAGGTTTGTGTTGTACAGGATCACGTCCAATAAATAATGTATAGACTGAATATACATTATTAATTTCTGCAATCTGCAGTAAACAATTGGAGCTGGGCTTCTGTATGCTTTTCTCATGTTCCACTGGAGACTGGAAGCTCAATCCACAAGATGCTTTTCAATACTCCTTCAACTTCTTAATATATTTGTCCAATATGGCTATGATTGGAGACTTCACCACAAAATGTTTTCTATCAACTCCTAATGAAACACTGAACATGCTATTTCTTTTCTACCAAATGCTGTTTATTAGGAAGTGTTGTGCCTTGGCTTACTGGACAGGTATCAGAGCAATTGTACTTCTTCGCATAAGAGGTAACAGAGTGCTAGGGAATGACCTACAGACAAATCACATCATAGGAAAATATAAGAGTTCAATTAGCACTTGCTCCAAATCTGCCATATCTTTGGAATATTTTTTGAGGATAAGGCTTCTTTGAAGACTAAGAGTTTCATTTTAAAGTAAGACATGTCCTCAGATGACTTGCAAAATGAAGAGGATAAGCAAAAAAAAAAAAAAAAACCACAAATAGCCACAATCCTTTCTAATTTCTTATTATCATAAATTCTTCCACTGCATTTGGGGTCATGGGCAGTCCTCCTGATCTATATCTTGCCACTATGCCTAGATGACTCTGAAGGAGAGACTGAGGTTGGTGACCTTGCACTGCCCGGCCTCCATTAAATCCAATTGACTTTTAATCATAGCAGCATTTAATTGATATCACTGGGGAACCATGAGCCCCTATGCTGGATGAAGCCAACCCATCTCTCTCTCTCTCTCTCTCTCTCTCTCTCTCTCTCAAAAATATAAGCAAAATAAGCACCAACTCTCACTGTTAATAAACTCTTCATATTCCTCTGAATAAGCAAGATTGATTCCCAATCTCATCCTTTCTTTTTCCAAGACCACTTTTCTTGATGTTAAAGATGCATGCTTGATGATGTCTATCTTTCATTCTTGAAGTCCATGGTATCAGAGAGGTGATTCCATGACAAGTGCCACAGGATTTGTGCTAAGTCACCAGCCTCACTTTCTCCTCCAGACCCTTCTGGGTCCAGTGGTCAGTTATAGATCAGGATGGCTGGAAGTGGCCCTGGGTAGGAGGTGATCAGGGTGAAGTGACTTGCCCAAGGTCATACAAACTAGTAAGTGTCAAGTGTCAGAGCTGAATTCAAACTCTTTTCCACCCAGCTCCAAGGTCAGTGCTCTCTATCCACTGTGCCACCTAACCACCCTATTCAATGCTTAGATACTCCCCTTATAGCTACTCCTTTACTCAATAAAATCCCAATATTTAATCAATATTCTGCATCAGACTGCCTTATGTTTAGAGAATAACATTTGAGGAAAATTCTCTCGGGCAGACTCTGCATTTTATTTCAAAGGAAGACACACTTTCTAAGGTATATAAAATATTGTTGGTTTTGGACTAGGGGTTAGGAATATAAAAGGAAACAACAAAAAAATTTCTACTCTAAAGACATTGAATCTCATTGGGGTCATTCCTTTTGTAGCTTTAGATGCTTCCTTCTCCATGAAATCTTCTCTTGCAACCATCCAGTAAGAAATGACTTTTCCTTCCTTGAATCCCCAAGATAATTATGTATTCTTTAACAAGGATGTAACAATTATATAATATATGTATATATAAAATTATAATTATTTATGATCATATTTAATGTCTCTACTATATACAGTACAATTGAAAAGAAGTTTTGAATGAAGATACACTTGATTTTTTCCTAACTCCAAAAGTAAACACAAAATAAGTTTCATATATAATTTTGAGATGAATAAAATTTATTTCTTCCCACAAATAATCTCCTTTGACATATATCTCTTAGTTCATTTAGAGCAACTATCAAGGTGCCATATTGATTCCCTATATAGGTAGCAAGTATTAGCATATATAGATCATTTTTTTAAATGTAAGTGAATCCATGAATCAATCAACAAAAGCATTTTCCAGGTGCTTTAACATGTGTGAAATAATGTACCAAAGACTAGGTATAAGAAGGAAAGTTTAAAGAAAACTGCTGTCAAAGAGCTTACATTCAAATAAACTTCCAACAACTCTAGATATCTATAGATGATATAGATATAGATATAGATCTATAGATATAGCTATCTACCTATTTATATCTACAGATCTGATTAAATTGTTAAATACTTGGCAGGAGAAGGTATCAGACATTCAAGCCTTTTCTCAAGCTAAACTAATTAGCATTACAACATTACTACAGAGAATAAAACTACAATGGCTTGACACATTGTTAGAATGCCAGACTTACACTTGCCAAAAAACTATTTTATTCAAAACTCACAGAGCAGGGACTCACAAGGGGGTCAAAAGCAGTGACACTGAGATGCCCTGAAATTATTGAAGAATTGTAGAATTGATTGTATAGCATGGGAGACACAGGCACAGGGCCTCCCAGCATGGCCTGACCTGATCAATAAGGGTGCTGTGCTCTATGAGGAAGGCAGAATGGAAGCAGCTCAAAGGCAACATGACATCTGTAAGTTTAGTGTACAAATAGCAAGGTGCACTATTTGGGCCCAACCTTTGGCAGAGCATTCCAACCTCATGCCTGAAACACACTGATGGCATCTTGATCTTCTTTGATAATGAAGGAAAAAAAAACAATCTATAGATCTCTCTCTCTCTCTCTCTCTCTCTCTCTCTCTCTCTCTCTCTCTCCCCTTCTCCATCTCCATCTCCATCATCTCCATCTATCTTCATCATCATCTCCATCTCGATCTCCATCTTCATCTCTATCTCCATCTCCATCATCTTCATCTTAATCATGTCCATCTCCAACATCTCCTTCTATCTCTATCTCCCTCTGTCTCCATCTCCATAATCTTCATCTTCATCTCCATCTCATCATCTCCATCTCCATCTCCCTCTCCCCTCCGTTTCCAACTCCATCTCCATCATCGTCACCATCTTCATCTCCACCTCCATTATCATCTCCATTTCTTTCTTTACCTCAATCCATCTATCTATCTCCTCCCATCTATTTCCTGTATCTCCTCTATCTCCTCCATCTCTCTCTGTCTCTATCTCTTTGTCTCTCTCTGTCTCTGTATCTTTGTCTGTCTCCATATATATTAATATATACATATATGTATATATATTTATATGTGTGTGTGTGTCTCTGTGTGTGTGTGTGTACACTGTATAATGTAAATGGAAGGTAGTAAGAGAATCTTACAAGGAAGCAACTCTTTTAGTGTATATGTAGGTATACATATGTGTACCCACATATAAATGTGTCCTGCACTCACAAACATGGCTTCATGTGTAGACTATATATATATATATATATATATATATATATATATATATATATATATATGATGCATGTTATATATGTATGCAATATAAATGTACAAGTTTGTATCTGTGTCTGTGTACAAGTGTGTGTCCCCGAAAAAGTCCCTTGGGAAAATAAAGACATATTCGATCTAAGTTTTCATGGGAGCCAAGAAATCCCTGTCTAGGAGTTGGAGGAGATGAGATCATTCCAAGTTTTATAAGAATGTTCATTAGATTTATGGACAACATCCCGTGATGAAAATAAGAGGAAAGAGTAACCAGGATTTTGTAAATATTATTCCCTTTTATATTATATAATTGACTGAAAGGTACCAAAATGCCAGCTCCAACATTGATTATTTCTTATTCACATGAAAGTGATTGTCAACTTACATTGTACATCAAACTCCTTCACATTGCAGCTTCCTAAATGATATTCCAAACTACTCACTAGAGTTCATGTGACAGTGAATCAAAGTTAAAGTCAATTGTAAGAAGAATGCCCATTATTCAGACTATGGTATACAAATAGGAGATTTAAAAGTGTGACTAATTCATTAATGTATATTTCATGAATTTATAAAAGAGATGACTAATGACCTTAGCTCACAATTAAATAGAACAATTCAGCTGTTTTGCATGTAAAAAAAATGTTCAGTGGTTTTAATCATCTCCACACTTCTCACTGAAACAAAAATTCTTTTTAACATCAATATTCTTAGGGTGATGCTATAAATGAATTGAGAAATATCACTATTTCTGATGAATCTAATTGTGTTCACCTGTAGAACATTAGAGAGAAGTTTGATAGGAGTAAAGAAATTTAAATTTATTATTAACAATAGATGAAATTCAAGATTTCATAGAGTAGTGAATTTCATAAAAGAGAGATAGGATTGGAAAAGTAGTTAAACCAATTATGTAGCCGGTGATTGAGGTGACAAATGGACAGTTCATTCACTCTAGTGATACTCATGTTAAGAATGTAGTAATGTTGGGGCGGCTAGGTGGACAGTGGATAGAACACTGGCCCTGGAGCCAGGAGTACCTGAGTTCAAATCCAGCCTCAGAAACTTAATAATTACCTAGCTGTGTGGCCTTGGGCAAGACACTTAACCCTATTTGACTTGCCAAAAAAAAAAAAAAAAGAATGTAGTAATGTTAAGAAACTAGATAAAAGGAATTCTAACTCCTGGACATGGACATGAGTTAAATGGAATTAGAAGGTGAGAAGGCTTTGTGATTTCTCTTACTGAAGGAAGTATTCAGAAAGATCATTGTGATCAGGGCAGCTAAGTGGCACAGTGGATATAGCACCAACTATGGAGTCAGGAAGCCATGAGTTCAAATTTGACCTGAGACACTTAATAATTAATTAGCTGTGTATGGGCAAGTCACTTAACCCATTGCCTTGCCAAAAAAAAAGATCAATGTGATCATAAATTATCTGAAATATATGCAGGTAATGCTGTCATCATTAAAATATGATCAAAGATATATTTCACCAATAATGTGCCTATTCCTGTTAAAGGTATTGGAGATAAAAAACTAAAAGTAAAAAGGTCATTGTGCTCAGAGATGTCTCAAATAGGAGAGACAAAATTTCATTTTGTAGCCATACACTAAATAAGTATATATAGGTATGGATAAAATACACATGAAAAAGACATATGGGTCTATAGGTATCCATAAAATAGATATCAAGGAGACAGAATAAAGTGACTAGAAAATAGAGGAGACCAAGGAAGGCTTCAAGCAAAAGAAAGCACTTAAGTAGGGTGTTACAATTGATTTAAAAACATTTTTGACTTCATAACAGCTTTTTGTCATTAGGTATTTCCTCTCTCAATTGGTTCTAGAATCATTATCTTTTTTAGGAATACGTCACAGCCTCTTCATAGCCACCATGTACCTCACCATTGCGCTTTGATGATAACAGCCTTATTTCTCTAGGGAATGTGACTTTCTATGACTCATAGCTATACAACATCAGAGGAAGAATATTAAAGTTAAAAATATAGGTATTTGATTCAGAGGGTTGTCGGGGGTTCATTAAAAAATGCCATATGTCTTTCCTAATTCAATTCAATTCAATTTTCTTTCATTTTCCTGCCCAAACCTTGGCTCAATTCATTCTCACCTAAAGTATCTAGATTTTGTGACTCTATCTATATTTGTATCTATGTATATCTATATAAACATCCACTTATACATGTGGATATATGTATTGACACTATATATACACTTGTATATACAAAAAATCATTCACTAACCTATGGGAGTACATGTATGTTTGTATTCCAATATGATATGGGTATGTAGTTATGGAACAATTCTAGGAACTATATCTTCAATGTTGGTGGACTTATTTTCTTGTGATGCAATTTTGGACCATGACATTCTATGAAACAAGTAATATTCTTGAATTTGTGTGATGTTAAAAGGAAGTCCTCATACTTGAAGACATTGGGAATCACTGTTGTAAGACAAAGAATAACTTCTTAGTCAGGAAATTTGGATTTTGACCCTGACTCCAATAATAACCAACTATGGAGCATAGGGTAATTAAACTAACCTTCATTTTTGGTTTCCGTAAAATAAAATTTTTGAATTGAACAGTACAGCGATTATTTTTAGGTGTTTTTTTTGGTAAGGCAAATAGGGTTAAGTGGCTTGCCCAAGGCCATACAGCTAGGTAATTATTAAGTGTCTGTGACCGGATTTGAACCCAGGTACTCCTGACTCCAGGGCGGGTGCTATATTCACTGCACTACCTAGCTGCCCCACATTATAAAGATTATTAAGGGTCTTTCCAATTTTGTTTCTCTGTGTGTCTATGATTCTCAGAGCCAGTGGCCTATCATGTGATAGTATTCCTCCCAATGCTACAGATCACAGTGGTGACATAACTCACTGAAATCTAGATTTCTTCCTCAAAAACTCCCTAATAAACAGAATAATGACATTTATTTGACAGTTGAAACATCACAATATCTTATCTTCAGATATTTTTATCAAGATATCCAAGTCCTCTTGGGCATAGTTGGTGTTCTATTCATCTGTATAGGTCATTTTTTTCTTTTTTTTCCCCATAAAATGAAGAAATATTTGGAGAAAACAGATGTCAAAGGTTTGTTCCTCCCAACCAACTTCATTTGAAATATGGAAAGGGGCGCACATGTACTTGTGTTTGCTTTGTGGAAGTTTTTTCCATATTCAGAAACTGACAGTGGATTTCTACTGCCAAAAGGCCAAGTTTCACTCTACTTTTTAAGAGAAGATGCACATCATTTTCCTCTATACACACTATGCAGAAAAACAAACTATGCAGAAACACCAATAACACATATTATGAACTTGGAGGACTCAAGTTCAAGTCACTTTTTTTCTGTTACCTTGTTCAAATACCAAACTTCCTAGATTTCATCTTCTTGACCTATAAGAAAAAGAACATTGTAAAAGGCCTTTCAAATTTAAAGCTACTAACCTACATTCTACCACCTCAATCCCTTTGCCATCTCTCCTGGAAATGCTGGCTTCTTCACATTCTTCTTTTAGAATTCCTGTTTTTTTTCTTTAAGAATCAGTTCAAATGCCGCTTTCTCCATGAAAAGTATTCCAAGCTGAAAAATACTCCCACCCCTACTCCCAATACACTCCCTCCCAACTTGGTCACTTCAGAACTATTTGGTTCTCTATTTTACATAAACATTTTATATGCAATCTCCCTGAACTAGACAGATAGGGACTGAAGTCGCATTTGTCTTTGAATCCTTAGTCCTCAAAAGTTGCCTAGCATTGAGTAGATTCTTAATAACTATGTAATGAATACTTGATTGGAAGATTAGATTCAAGGAAGAAGAAAGAACTGTGGAAATGGTAGGAGCGAAACATAATTTAGAGATGAAGGTAAATTGAAAACAACATTGTTCAGGTTTAAATTCTGTGATCTTGAAGGTCTTTGTTTTTTTACTTCAGCTATTTAATAGCCAATTAAGATATTCAGAAGCAAGTGAGAATATTGTAGTTTAAGTTCAACAGTCAGAATATAATAATAAATTCATCAATCCCAATTTGTGTGCAAAATATAATGGTAGTTTTTTAAAATTGTATTTATTTAAGGCAATAGGGTTAAGAGTGACTTGCCCAAGATCACATGGATAGGAAATTATTAAGTATCTGAGGTCGGATTTGAACTCAGATCCTCCTAACTCAAAGAGCTCTGGAGCTCTATCTGCTGTGCCACCTAGCTGCTCCCTTATAATGGTGGTTTTGTAGGAATAAAGAAAATACAAAGGTGTCCTTTAAGGGGCCTATACAGAAAATGGGCAATCATCTAAACAGTTTATAGTCAAAATGTAAGTTCTAATTATGGGGGCATACAATCAATGAATCAGTCAGAGAACATTTATTGAGTGAATTTTAGATTCAAATATTCTTCTAAGTACTAGGAATAATAAAAGCAAATAGGTATTTTACACATGTGTGTCATTATCCACACATATGCAATATAAATATATGTGCATGTCTGTGATTCATATTTATAATAAATTAGCATATCTAATCACATAGGCATGAGTCTATAAATATTCATATGCCTACAATTACAAAGACATGAGCACACAATACTTTATGCATACATATATATACATACACATATACATATGTATATATACCTATTAACAATTTGTACCTATTCACATGTATATATTCACATATTTATACATGCAAACATGCATATATGCACACACATATACACTTTGTATGTAAATGTGTATGTATTTAGAGTTATCTATTGATCTCTAGAACTAGATATGTATAACTGTCTATATTTAGAAAGAGAGATAGATGGATAAAGATATATATAAATATATATATACATATATATATATATATATATATATATACAACTTACTATAGATATAGATGCTTCTATATTTAACCTAGCTATATATTATATCTATACCCACATTTATACATATACATGTGCCTGAGGTCAGATGAATATGTATGTATACAAATAAAATACATATTTGTGTATACACATGTATATGTAAAAATACATGTGTATGTGTTCATGTAACACATTTACACACACTACCATGAGGGAATACATAATTTTAAAAGATTATTGATTATGGCATAGGCACCTGAAAATAGTAATATACAGTTTGCATCAAAAAAGGAGAAAGTGAGTTCAATTTCATTGGGTTGATTCTTTGTTCCTTAAATTTGGGGAGTTTAGAATTAAAGGAAGAGAGACATTGTATTTTCAGAAAACAGAAGAGTTAAACCTCTGATAGATTCTTTTGGTAAATTAGCCCATCAATTCTTTCTAGCCTTTAGTTGCTGAATGGGTGTTGCCTTAGACAAATTAAGACCTGGGAAATATTTTAATTTAGAAAAGTCAGAATTATCTAGTCATAATGATGTGTTTTTTTCTTGCTAATAGAAGTGAAAGACTCTGGAGGAACAAGTGAGGCTGATGATTTTGCAAAACTATCTCACTAAATTCAAATCGTGTACAAGTTAAGATTGATTACCTTTTAGGACACAGAAAGAATGACAACAAGATAGAGCACTAGAGTAAGGTTCAAATCCTTCCTCAAAACATCACTTGTTTGATCCTCTATAAGTCTTTTCAATTTCATCATCTATTAAATGGAAATAAATGAAGATTAATGAAAATTAAATGAAGATATAGATAAAATATTTTATTTGAGGAGCTACATAAATGCTGGTTATTATCACCAACACTATCACTATCATCACATACAGAAGGCAAGCACGAGGACTATTGTGAGATATTAATGCATTTTATGACTGAAATGACACATGCCTTCAGAAAAATATTTGATTAATACCTTTTAAATTATATAGGAAATAATTTTTTTCATTGACCTCTATGTATATTTAATGACTCTATGAGTCTTTTGAAAAGCATGCTTTAAGAGGAAGTTGTTTCAACACATAAGATGACATCAGACAGAAAGATCCCAAATCTATCAAATATGACAATGATCCAAAGAAGCAAGCAGGCTACAAATGAGTGTCTGAAACTTAGTTTTCAAACTCTGATCTAGGATTTACATGCAGCTAATTCTTCAATATTTTCTAATGCCCTTTTGCTATAACTCATTGATTTTCTTTTTTGCATTCTGAATTCATAGCTCTGTTAATCACTAGCTCTATAAAAATGAAACCCTCCAGATTCCATTATCTCAAAAAGCGAGGGATTGAATTAAATGATTTTTGCAAAATCTTCCATCTTCTTGTCCTGGAATATTATGCTCTTTCCCTTTCAATACTACACATTATGATTATATTTTTCTGATGTCTTGGTCACAGGGAGCCCCATACAAATCATACTGTAGGTAGTATGTGGCGTGCAGGTTGCATTTGGGACAGTCCTTTTTTTTAAAGATTTTTTTTTTTGAGTTTTAAAATTTTTCCTTTCTTCCTTCTCCCCTCCACACAAAAGGCAGTCTGTTAGTCTTGACAATGATTAAGTGACATACATTGATCGAAGTGGAATGTGATGAGAGAGAAATCATATCCTTAAGGAAGAAATATATAGTATGAGATATAGCAGAATTATATAATAAGACAACTTTTTTTTAAAATTAAAGGTAATAGTACTTGGTCTTTGTTCAAACCCCACAATTCTTTCTCTGGATATAGATGGCATTCTGCATTGCAAATTCCACTCCAAAATCTTTCCTGATTGACTGATGGAATGAGAAGTCCATCAAGGTTGATCATCACTCCCATTTTGCTGTTAGTATATACAATGTCTTTCTGGTTCTGCTCATCTCGCTCAGCATTAGTTCGTGCAAATCCTTTCAGGCTTCCCTGAATGCTCATCCCTCCTGATTTCTAATAGAACAATAGTTTTCTATGGCATACATATACCACAGTTTATTAAGCCATTCCCCAGTTGAAGTACATTTACAGTTTCCAATTCTTTGCCAACACAAATAGGGCCACTATGAATATTTTTGTTCAAGTGATGTTTTTACTCTTTTTCATCAACTCTTCAGGGTATAGACCCAGAAGTGGTATTGCTGGGTCAAAGGGTATACACATTTTTGTTACCCATTGGAAAAATTACAAATTTCTCTCCAGAAAGGTTGGATGAGTTCACAGGTCCACCAACAATGTATTATTGTACCACATTTCCCACATTCTTACCCAAATTGATCATTGTGCTTTCTGGTCAAATTGGCCAATATAAGAGGTGTGAGGTGGTATCTCAAACATGCTTTAATTTGCATTTATCTGATATAAAAATGATTTAAAGCAATTATTCATTTGATTATGGATTGTTGTGATTTCCTCAGCTGTAAATTGCCTTTGCAAATCCTCTGACCATTTATCAATTGAGGAATGGCTTTTTTTTTAAATTTGACTTAGTTTTCTGTATATTTTATAAATGAGTCCTTTTTCAGAAATACTAATCATAAAAATTGTTTCCCAATCTTCTACATTTCTTTTGATTTTGGTTATAGTGGTTTTATCTGTGAAAAAGCTTTTTTAATTTAATGCAACCAAAATAATCTATATTGTTTTTAATGATGTTCTACATCTCTTCCTTGTTCATAAATTGCTCCCCTTTCCATAGATCTGACAGGTAAACTACTCCTTGATCTTCAAGCTTGCTTATAATATTGCTTTTTATGTATATATCCTGTATCCATTTGGAGCTTATCTAGGGATAGGGTGTGAGGTGATGGTCCAATCTAAGTTTCTTCTATAGGTACTTCCAATTTTCCCAACAATTTTTATTGAGAGTTTTTATCCTAATAGCTGGACACTTTGGGTTTATCAAACAGCAGATTACTATAATCATTTCCTACTATTGCACCTAGTCTTTTCCACTGATCCACTCTGTTTCTTAGCCAATACCAGACAGTTCTGATGAATGAAATTTTATAATATAATTTTGGATTTGGCAAGGCTAAGACAGCTTTTTTGAACTTTTTTTCATTGAATCCTCAAAATTCTTCACTTTTTATTTATCCACATGAATTTACTTAGAACTTTTTCTAACTCATTGAAGTATTTTTTTGGAATTTTGATTGGTAGGGCACTAAACAGGTAATTTAGCTTTGGTTGAATTGTCATTTTTATCATATTAACTTGGCCTATGCATGAGCAGTTGATATTTGCCCAGTTATTAAAATCTGATAATATTTGTGTGAGAAGTGTTTTGTAATTGTTTTCAAAATGTTTTTGAGGTAGCCAAGATGACAACAGTAGAAGAGCTCTTGCCATAATATTTCAAAAATCATAAAATTATGTCTCTAAATTTTCAAGAGAAAGAACCCACAGAAGGGTCCAGTGAGGCAATTCTTCAGAACAAGGTAACATGAAAAATAGTGGAAAGATTACACTCCATGGGGTTAGAGGGGCAGTGGTCCAAAGTGAAGGAACTTCAATCTCCCAGAGGCAGCCCCAGGGTGCTTGGGAGCCAGTGCTCATGGCAGGGGGGGGCAAGTTTTCTGACTAATACCCCAGTAAGCATCAAGCACAAATTGGAAGATCAGTGGGGTGAACACTCTGTACGAGCAAACACATGAAGCCCAGTCCTCAGAGCACTCAGAGAGCAGTGGTGGCAGCTGCAACCCAGATTTTGGAAACAGAAGCAGATGGAGTTGGTAAGCAAGAGCCCCAGGCAGCTGATCATTGAGTGCTCAGCCTACTAAAGGCAGGGAAGTGGAGAGAGACTTCTGAGGTCTGTTCTCTGTACCTGGAACAGGACTCTGGGGCTCTGACCACATTCAGATCCTGATCACAGTCTAGGCACTCCGTAGAACATAGAACCTCATCCCCCAACAAACCTCAACCCCATAGCAGAGTGGTGCACTTGTGGTTATTCACAGACCCGGAGGGAAGGCAGATCTTCACACACTGAGATCCTTGTGAGGAGTGCACCCAATAATAATCAGAAGCTCAGAAAGCATCCCCAAACCAGGCACAGGCTGGGGAAATGAGTTAAGAAAGAAAAAAGAGAACACCTTTGAGAAATACATTGTCTATGGTCCCAAGAAGGATAAAAATACTCAATCTGTAGATGAGGAAGTGCAAAATCCTGCATTCAAAGACTCCAAGAAAAGTGGAAGCTGGGACCAGGCTATGATGCTACTCAGAAAAGATTTTAAAAATCAAGTAAGGGAAATAGAAGAAAATTTTGTAATATAAATGAGAGAGATGCAAGAAAAACATGAAAAAGAAGCCAGCAGCTTAGTCAAGGAGATCCGAAAAATGCTGAAGAAAATAACATTTTAAAAACCAGCATAGGTCAAATGGATAAAACAGTTCAAAAATTTGTTGAGGAGAAGAATGCTTTAAAAAGCAGAATTGGCCAGATGGAAAAAGAGATAAGAAAGCTCTCTGAGGAAAACACATCCTTCAGATGTAGAATGGAGCTAAAGGAAGCTGATAACTTTACAAGAAATCAAGACATAATACTTCAACACAAAAGAATTAAAAATTAGAAGAAAATGTGAAACATCTCATTGAAAAAAAACAACTGATCTAGGAAAACGATTCAGGAAAGACAATTCAAAAATTATTGGGATACCTGAAAGTCATGGCCAGGAAAAGAGCCTTGACCTCATTTTTAAATAATTCCTACAGGAAAATTGCCTGGATAGCCTAGAAGCAGAGAACAAATTAGTAATTGAGAGAATCCACTGATCTCCCCTGGAAAGAAACCAAAAAAAAAAAACCCACAGGAATATTATAGCCAATTTCCAGAACTCCCAAGTCACAGAGAAAATATTACAAGCAGACAGAAGGAGACAATTCAAATATCATGGAACTGAAGTCAAGATCACACAGGATTTAGCAGAAACTACATTTAGGGCTATAGGCTTTGGAATATTATATTCCCAGAAGCTAAAGGAGCTCTGAATGCAACCAAGAATCAACTACCCAGCAAAACCGAACAGCCTCTTTCAGGGGAAAATATGGACTTTCAATGAAGCAGGGGAATTTCAGTTGTTCCTTTTGAAACAACTAGAGCTGAACAGAAGGTTTGATCTTCAAATACATGTGAAACATAGAGAGTGAAGGAGAAGGGTAAAATATGAGGGACTTAATGATGATGAACTGCATGTATTCCTGCATAGAAAAATGATACTGATAATATTCATATGAAACTTCTCATTTAATAGAGCAGGTAGACGGAGATTTTATAGATGAAGCACAGGAGAGAGCTGAAATTGAAGATATAATATATTGTAAAAATGGAGTCAATGGAAAAAAAAGAAATGTAATGGGAGAAAGAGAAAGAATAGGTGGAATCATCTAAGATATTTCATATAATTAGATTTTTTAAATTATTATTGCAATGAGCTATTGCTATGATATGGAAGGGGGGAAGGCCAGGGGTCATGAGGAAACCTTTGCTCTCATCAGAGGTTACTCAGAGGGGAAACAGCATATATTTTCAATGGGGTATAGACATCTAGAGTAAATAGGAGAGAAGGGGGATAGGGAAAGGGGGAGAATGTGAGTGATGGGGAAGAAGTTGGGCCATTTGGGGAGAGTGGTCAGATATAATACATTTTCTTTTTAACTTCTTGCAAGGGGCTAGGATTGGATGGAATGTCCAGGGCCACAGTCCTCCGTAGTTGCTGGGCCTAAGGGGTGGTATGTGCCCTCAGACCTCTTGGTCCCAGGGCCAGTGACCAGTCTTCTACACCACTCAAGTATACTACAGAACTTTTAAGTAGAGGAACAGAGTAAAAGGAGAGAGAAAATATAGTAAATGGTAGTTGGGATATATGAATGGAGGGAGCTAGGTTCAAAAATGGCAATGGTAGAAAAATATGGAAGTAACTTTTGTGATGGATTTATAATAAAAAATGTGATCCACCTACGACAGAGCTGGTGGTGTTGGAACACAGACTAAAGCACATTGTTTTAAATTTTATTTTGTTTTTATTTTTTTCTCTTTCCTTTATTGCTCACAAGAGTCTATGCTTTTTTTGGGGGGGGTTATTATATTTACTTTTAAACAAAAATATTTTAGTAATGTATAAAAACATCATTTTATACAAAAATAAAAATAAATAGTATCAAAAACAAAAAAAATAAAAGTAAAAGTTTTTGAGTCTGCCTTGGCAGATAGACTCACAGGTATTTTATATTGTCTGAAGTTACTTTGAATAGGATTTCTCTTTCTAGTTCTTTCTGCTGTATCTTACTAGACATATATGGAGATGTTGAGGATTTATGAGGGTTAATTTTATATCCTGAGATTTTGCTTAAGTTGCTAATATTTTTCTAGTAACTTTAGATAAGAATATCGATGCCATACCATTGGGTGCATACATATTTAGTATTGAAATTACTTTATTGTTTATGGTACCTTTTCAGAGGATATAGTTTGCTTCCATATATCTTTTAATAATATCTATTTTTGCAGCTGCTTTGTCTGAGCTAAGTATTGCTACCTCTGCTATTTTCTTTTCTTTCTTTTTTCTTTCTTTTTTAGGTTTTTGCAAGGCAAATTGGGTTAAGTGACTTGCCCAAGGCCACACAGGTAGGTAATTATTAGGTGTCTGAGGCCATATTTGAAACCAGGTACTCCTGACTCCAGGGCTGGCACTCTATGCACTGTGCCACCTAGCCACCCCTACTCCTGCTATTTTCACTTCAGCTGAAGCAAAATATAATTTGTTCCAACCTTTCCCTTTACTCTACATGTATCTCTCTGCTTCAAATGATTTTCTCATAAGAAGCATTTTGTAGGATTCTGGTTTTTGAGCTAGTCTCTTATTCATTTATATTTAAAGGGAGAGTTCATCCTATTCACATTAAAAGTTATAATTGCTAACTCTTTATATCCCTCTATGCTCTCTTCCCTCTGTTTGCATTTTTCCCCTTTTTTCCCCTTTATCCATATCCCCCAGTATTTTGCTTCTGGGTATCGCTGCCTTCAGTGTATTTGCCCTCCTATGCCAACCCCTTCCGCTTTTTTACCCCTTTCCCTTTTTGCATTCTTCCCTCCCTTCCTTTTGTTAGTTCTCTGTTTTCTTGCCTTCTCCATCTCTTCCCTCCCCCTTTCCCCTGTTCCTCTTTTAATAATTGAAAGGTAAAATAAGTTTCTTAAAATAATTGAGCATTTGTGTAGGTTAACTTTAAGCCAAGTCTGATGAGAGGATGATTCAGATGGTTATCAACTCCTCTTTTCTTCCCCTATATTACAATAGGGCTTTTGTACCCCTTTCTGTCTTGTTACTCTCCCCTTTATTAAGGAGGTGTTATTTATAAATCATTTGATCTAAGTAACAGAAAAGTCATGGGTGTTCATCACTTCTGTCTAAGTTTATTCTCTCTAATAGAGTCACAATTCTCAAGAGTTATTAGAATGTTTTCCCGAGTTGGTATATAGCCAGTTTCATCTCACTGGATAGCATTTTTTCCTTTACCCCTTTTTTCTTTCTTCTTTTTTTAAAAAAAATTTTTCATATGTCTCTTGAGCCTCCTGTTTGATGTCCAAATTTTCTGATAAGCTCCGCTCTTTTCATCAGGAAATTTCGGAAGTCTCCCATTTCTTTAAATGTCCATATTTTCCCCTGGAAGAGAAGGCTCAGCTTTGCTGGGTAGTGGATTCTTGGCTGCATTCCTAACTCCTTGCTCTTTGGAATATCTCATTCCAGGCCCTTCGATCCTTTAATGTTGATGCAGCCAGGTCCTGCATAATTCTTACTGTGGCTCCTTGGCATCTAAATTGGTTCTTTCTGACTGCTTGCAGTATTTTCTCTTTTATCTGATAGTTCTGGAATTTGGCCATAACATTCCTTGGTGTTTTCATTTTAGGATCTCGTTCAGGAGGGGAGTGATATATTCTTCCAATAATGATTTTGCCCTCTGGTTCCATGATATCAAGGCAGTTTTCTATCCCTAAATCTTGTAATATTAAATCCAGGCTTTTTTTTCTCCTAAATGTTTTCAGGAAGACCTATAATTATCAGGTTTTCCCTTCTTGATTGGTTCTTAAGGTCAGTGATTTTGCTGATGAACTATTTTATATTTTCTTCTATTTTTTGATTGTTTTTAGTTTTGTTTAGCAGGCTCTTTCTGTCTTATGAAGTCATTAGTTTACACAGACCCCATTCCTTTTTTTTAGAGAATATTTTTCTTCATTTACCTTTTGCAAGTCCTTTTCCAATTGATCAGTTCTATTTTTGAAGGAGTCCTTAAGCCTTTTATCTTTATTCTGTTTTTTAACTCTGTACTTCAAAGGTGTTTCTTATAAATAACATATTGTAGAGTTCTGGATTTTAATCCACTCTGCTCTCTGCTTGTCTTTTAATAGTTCATTGCAATCACATTCACAGGTATGATTATTATTTTTTTACCCTCTATCCTATTTGACTATGAATCACTGTACTTACTATTTTCTTAATATTTTTAAGCCAATTTGGTTAAGTGACTTACCCAAGGTCACACAACTAGGCAATTATTATATGTCTGTGACAAGATTTGAATTCAGGGTCTCCTGACTCCCCGTCTTGTGTTCCATTGACTGTGCTACCTAACTGCTCATGAACCTTCTTTTTCTATATCAAATTTTCTGTTTAGTTCTAACCTTATCATTAGGTCCTATTTCTCTGAATATCTTTTTTTTACCCTGAAATAGTATTCTAAAGTCTGCAGGATGGGAATTTACAAAATATCATTTTCCATGCCCACTAATCCTTTAATGTTGAAGCCACCAACTCCTTTGCAAACTTGATGGTGACTCTTTGGATTCAAATTGTCTTTTTCTGACTGTGTATAGTATTTTTCATCAATTCAGTAATTATGAAATTTGGCATCAATATTCCATGGAGCTGTTATTTTGGTTTCCCTTTGATGAGGTGATTGGTGAATTCTTTCAATGAGTATTTTACCATCTTTTCCTAAAATATCAGGGCAGTATCCTTTGATGAATTCTTTGGTTTTTTTAGGTTTTTGCTAGGCAATGGGGTTAAGTGGATTGCCTAAAGCCACACATCTAGGTAATTAAGTGTCTGAGACCAGATTTGAACCCAGGTTCTCCTGACTCCAGGGCTGGTACTTTATCCACTGTGCCACCTAGCTGCCCCTTGATGTATTCTTAAAAGTCATTGTGCACTCATTTTTGATCAAGGCCTTCAGCTAGTCCAGTAATTCTTAAATTATCTCTCTGGGAAATGTGTTCCTGGTCAGTTGTTTGTCCAGTGAAATATTTTAAATTTACTTTTAATTATTTTTTCATTTTTAAAAATTTTGCTTTATTGATTCTTGGTATCTCTCCCATTCTCCTTTGTTTTATTCTTCCTCTCCTTTCACCCTGTCCATTCTCATAAATGTGTTTTATCTGACTATCCTCTTGCACGCTCATCCCTTTCTTCTATCACCTATACCTCCTGCTCTCTGTCCCCTTTATCCCCTCTCATTCCTCTTCTTTGTCATCTTGGGTAATATTTATTTCTATATCGTATTGAATGTGTATCTAACTTCTTCTCTTAGCCATTTCTGATGAGAATGAATATTCATTTATTCCCTCTCACCTCCCCCCCCCCCACCCCATTGCAAAATCCTTTCCTTGACTCTTTTAGATGAAATATCCTAACTCATCCTACCTCTCCTTTCCCTTTCCCCCAGTACATTCCTTTTTCACCCAGTGACTCCATCTTTGAATCATATTATAATATTATATTCAGGTCCCTCTCATGCCTTGTCCACATCTACTCCTTCTAACTACTCTTATAAATGAGAAAATTAATATGAGTTACTAATATCTTCTTCCCATGCAGGATTACATGCAGTTCATAATCAGTAAATCCCTCATAATTAGCCCTTACCATCCACCCACTCTATGCTTCACTTGAGTCCTGTATTTGGAGATCAATCTTTCTGTTTAGCTCTGGTCCTTTTGACAGGTAAGTCTGAAAGTCCCCTGTTTCATTGAAAGTCCATTTCCCCCCTAAAATTGGATGTTAAAGGGCACATATGTGTTATGGTTTAGAGCAACAGCCCTGGCATCAGGAGGATCTGAGTTCACATCCAGCCATAGATGCTTAATAATTACCTAGCTGTGTAACCTTGAGCAAGACATTTAACTCCACTGCCTTGTATAAAATAAGAAAGAGAATGTTCAGTTTTGCTAGATAGTTCATGCTCATTCTAATCCAAGCTCTTTTGCCTTTTAGAATATCATTTTCCAAGTCCTATGAGAACTTAATGCAGATACTTTGTAATCCTGACTATAGCAACACAGTAACTGAATTATTTCTTTTTGGCTGCTAGTAAAGTTTTCTCCTTGAAATGGGAGTTCTAGAATTTAGCTAAAATATTTCTGGGAGTTTTTTTTTTGGGGGGGGATCTCTTCCAGGAGATGATTGTTTGATTCCATCAATTTCTATTTTTCTCTCTACTTCAAGGATATCAGGGCAATTTTGCTATATTATTTCTTGAAAAATGAAGTCTAGACTCTTTCCCTGGTCATGATTTTCAGGTAACCCAATATTTTTTAATTGTCTCTTTTAAATCTGTTTTCTAGGTCAGTTATTTTACCAATGAGTTATTTCACAATTATTCTAGTTTTTAATTCTTTTATTTTAGCTTTAATATTTCTTGATTTCTTGCAAAGTCATCAGCTTCCTTTAGTTCCATTCTACATTTGAGGGACTTATTTTCTTCAGAGATAATTTATATCTTTTTCCAACTGGCCAATTCTGCTTTTTAAGGTATTCTTCTACTCACTCACTGCACTCACTCTTCTACTACTTTTTGTGTTTTGCCTTAAGTTGATTTTTAGCATGTTATTCATATTTTTTTTTGGTGCTTCTTTGTATCTCTTTCACCAAGATGCTGACTTGGTGTTCATGAATTTTCTGCATTGCTCTAATTTCTCTTTTCAATTTTTCCTCTACCTTGCTTATTAGCTTTTCAAAGTCTTTTTTTAAAGTTCTTCCATAGCCTAAGACCAATTTCTATTTTTATTAGAGGCTTTGGATACATAAAGGTGTCATATTCCGAGTGTGTGTTTTAATACTCTGGGAGATCAATGTAATTTACTATGGTCAAGTTCCTTTTTCTGTTGTTTGCTCATTTCCTCAGTCTATGACTGATTTAGTGTACTTCCACATGTTTTGGAGGTTTTGAGGAACTCCCCCAAATCCTGGGAGCTAAACTACCCCAAGATCTTATGAGAAGCTCTATAGAATTCCTTGGTGGAGCTAAGATGGAGATGTGATGCTAACATGTTCCCAGTGCTTTTCCCTATCAAAGATAAAAGATACTTCTGAATTTACATTAAAATTACAGATCACACAAAAAAGAGAAGAGACAAAGGAGTTTTCAATAGTTAAGGTCTGTCTCTTTGGGGGAAAAGGGGAAGTAAAGCTCCAGGAGGCAGGGGAGCAGGAAAGTCACTCAAAGGTTTTTAGCCACAGTACAGAACAAGTCATGATAACTTAACAATGCCTGAGGTCCCAGCAGCTAGATAGCAAGCCCACAAAGAGGATCTCAAATCTAAACTAAATCTGATACCTGAGAACACCAGGACAAAAAATCAGGACCTGGTTGGGAACAAACAAATATTGTCAGAACTTGGAAACAAAGGAGAAGATAAACCACTTCAAAAGCAAAGCCTAGACTGCATAGGCAACAGTGAGGGATCAGACCCTAGTCCCAGCAAAAACAAAACAAATCTAGACAAAAAAACCTTTTATCTATAATCCCTTTACCTAAGGAGAAGAGCTAAAAGAGCAAAGATGAGCAAGAAAGCTAAAAGAGTGCACTTTATAGAAAAGTTTGCAGCCATGTCAAAAGAAGAAATCAGTGAAAAATCACTCTCAAGGGAAATCTCAAAACATTCTATGAATTAGACTCAAATCCAGAAGTTTATAGAATTTAAATAATGAATTTAAAAACCAATGAAGAAATCAGGAAGAAAAATGGAAAAAATAAGATTAATGAAGGAAAATTATGAAAATTTGACTAGAGAAATCAACACCTTTAAAAAGGAAACACAAACGGTATTTGAAGAAAATAAAACCCTAAAAACTAGAATTGAACAAAAAAGAATCCAAAGAATATACAAGATTACAAGATTTCATTAAACAAAATAAAAAAAACCTGAATAAAATGTAATGAACTTTTTAGGAAAAATAAAAAACCAGAAAAATAGATTCAGGAATGATATTCTATGAATCACCAGAGTACCAGAAAGCCTAGATCAAAAAAACCCAGGAAAACATCATGGTGGAAATTATCTGGGAAAACTCTCCAAATCTAATAGAACAACAAGATAATAATCTTTGAAAAAATAAACAGAACCTCTTTGGAAAGAGATGCCAGGATAAAAGCTCCAAAGGATATTATAGATAAACTACAGAACTCTCAAAGGAGAAAATATTGCAAGGAACAAAAAGGAAACAATTTAAATACAAAAGAAACACAATCAGTCTCATCTAAGATCTATCAGCCTCAACAATGATGGAAGAAGGGGACCTGTGATACCTTGCAAAGGACCTCAGATTATAGCCAAGAATTTACTACCCTGAAAAATTCAGATCATATACTGTGAAGGGAAAATATGGATGCTCAACGAAATAGAAGACTTCTACAATTTCCTGACACAAAGACCAGAAGTAAACAGAGAATCCAAACACCAAATACACAACTAGACTGATGCATACATAAATAAATTAAAAGGGGAAGGATAAAAATAAAACTGAACAAAAGAAATGTTGGTCAAGACCATTAAATTGTATGCAATTCTAAAAGTCAAGATATAGCACTTCTAACTCTTGAGAATTTTCTTCTCTTAGAATAATAAAAAGGGTTGAATATAATCGAAGAGATTGTACTTAGAGGATATGAGTCTTGTCTCTCAATTGAAGAGATCTAACTTGTGATCAGTATGTTTGAGACAAAAAGCTTTGATGAAAAGCAGGGGTGTTAACTCTAAATTATCTTATGACTACTTCAATTCTGCTGTACTGACAAAACAGCACTTCCTTTGATGAGGGCATCATAAACTGGGCAGTCTTGAGTCAGTGACTCCCACAACTTACAATCATTTGTAAGGCTCTCAAGTGAAACATTCAGAGCCTCCCAGTACTTATAATGCTTTAGATTTATTATAGTTAATTAAAACAGAGTTTAACTTAATCCTTGCTTCACTTAACAAAGGGTTAAGTAACCTAGGGAGGGATTGGGGGTAAAGTGTAAGAGAAAATAGGCCTGCGGGGTAGGGATTCAAATAGTACCTGAAATGATTTGGATTTGGATGATACTTTGACTCATAATGATTGTGTGTAAAGAAATAACGTTATACTGTGATGTAATACCAGACTCCTGAAAAGTGTACTTCTAATGATACAGAAGAGGGGGAGGTACTTTGTGAGTTTGGGGCAATGCTGCTTATGGAACAATCAAGCAATCAGTCAATCTGTGATGATATTTTGATAACAATATGAGTTTATCAAACAATCAATTAATCAAGCAGTGCTTGATGATATCTGATTAATGGTACATGAGTGATAAATAATGAGAGGTGAAGAGGCACAAAATTTTATAACTTTAGAGGGAAAGAAAGGAAGGTGTGAACACTGAGCAAATAATATTCCATAGATTTGACCCAGTGAGGGAATATGATACATTGGGTTTCAAAATCTATCCTAGGGGGTAGAGAAAAGATGGTGGCAGGAGCAAAGCCTCTCTTAGGTGCTCTCTCCAAAACATTTCAAAAACCTGAAAATTATGACTCTAACTAAATTTTAGAGAGAAAAAACCTGCAGAAAGTTCCAGTGAAGTAATTTTCCAAACCAAGGTAATCTAGAAAATGGGGGGGGAAGTACAATCCATGGGAATGGAGGGGCAGTACCATATTATAGCAAAGGAACTTCTGCCTTCAAGGAATAGTCCCAGGGCACCTAGGGGGCACCAAGCACAAAAATGGAAGATCTGCAGGGAGACCTCTGCCAGAGTGAGCTGAAGACCACACCTTAACATGTCCACAGCAGCCCAGATTCCAAGAAAGGGAAACAGGCCTCAGGAGCTGCACAGCAGGAACTCCCAGGCAGCTGCTCCCTGAGTGCTCAGCCCACCAATGATAAGAGAGTGGAGGGAGACTGCCAAGGACTGTCCTCTATCCCTGGAACAGAACTTTGGGGCTTTGACCACATTCAGACCCTGATCACAGTATAGGCCCTGCATAAAGCAGGGAACCTCCTCACAGGCCTGGGGCAGAGGGATGACCTTGTGTCATTCACAGAGCAGGAGAGCAGAAAGACCCTCACACACAGATGTTCTTATTGGGGGAGGTTTGTCCCCAAAATAGTCAAAAGCTCAGGAAGCACCCTAAAACCAGGAGCAGGCTGGGGAAATGAGTAAACAGAAAAAAGCGACCTGACCACAGACAATTACTTTAGTCCCTTGGAGGACCAAAATACTCAATTTGAAGATGAAAAAGTGAATATTAGGAACCTAAAACCTCCAAGAAATATAGAAGCTGGACTCAGGCTATGACAGTCTTCAAAAAAGATTTTTGAAAATCAAGTAAGAGAGATAGAAGAAAAATTGGGAAAAGAAATGAGAGAGATGCAGGAAAAACATGAAATGAAGTCAGCAGCTTAGTCAAAGAGATTTAAACAATACTGAAGAAAATATCATGTTAAAATAAGAGTAGGTCAAATGGAGAAAAGAGTACAAAAATTACTGAGAAGAATACTTTAAAAAACAGATTTGTCCACATGGAATAGGAGATAAGAAATTTCTCTGATGAAAACAAATCCTTCAGATATAGAATGGAGCTAAAGGAAGCTGATGACTTTGCAAGAAATCAAGAAACAATAGTGCAACACTAAAAGAATGAAAAATTAGAAGAAACTATGAAATATCTCATTGAAAAAAAAATCTGATCTGGAAAACAGATCCAAAAAAGATAATTTAAAAATTATTGGGCTCCCTGAAAGTCATGATCAGGAAAAGAGCCTTGACCTCATTTTAAAATAATTTCTACAGGAAAGTTGCCCTGATATCCTAAAAGGAGATAGTAAAGTAGAAATTGAGAAGATCCACTGATCTCCCCCAGAAAGAAATAAAAACAAAGGAATATTATAGTCAAGTTCCAGATCTCCCAAGTCAAAGAGAAAATATTACACACAACAAGGAAGACACAATTCAAGTATCATGGCACCACAGTCAGGATCATACATGACTTAGCAACAACTACATTAAGGGCTCGTAGGGCTAGGAGTATAATATTCCAGCAGGTCAAAGAGCTTGGGATGCAACCAGGAATCAACTACCTAACAAAACTAAATATCCTCTTCCATGGTAAAAGATGGGCTTCTGATGAAATAGGAATTTCAAATGTTCCTGTTGAAATTAGCAGAGCTGAACAGAAAGTATGATCTTCAAATACAGGACTCAGGTGAAACATAGAAAGGGTGGACAAGAAGGGTAAATTATAAGGGGTTTAATGATGCTGAACAGCATGTATTCTTGCATGGAAAGATGATATTGATAATACTCATATGGACCTTCTCATTTAATAGAGCAGGTGGATGGAATTTTTATAGATGAGGCACAGGAAAGAGCAGAATTTGATGATATAATATATGGTAAAAATGGAGTCAATGGTTGAAAGGGTAATATATTGGGAAAAAGAGAAATGAAAGGTAGAATATGCTAAGATATTTCATATAAAAGATATTTCATGTAGCTTTTTGCAATGGTTTGGAATTAGGGAAGGTGAAGGGGATTGCGGTAGCCTTCATTCTCACTAGAAATGACTCAGAGAAGAAACATCATACACACTCAATAGGGGATAGGCATCTAGGGGAAAAATGGAGAGAAGGGGTATAGAGGGTAGGTTGGGGATGTGGGTGATACATGAGAGGATAGTCAGAAAACCTTTTTGCAAGATGCTGGGATTGAGTGGTCTTTCCAGGACCAGTGGCTGGTTGGTTTCTGGGTCTCTGGGTGGGGCAGCTAGGTGGCACAATGGAAAGAACACTAGTGCTGGAGTCAGGACGATCTGAGTTCAAGTCTAGCCTTAGATACTTGTTACCTAGCTGTGTGACTTTGGACAAGTCACTTAAACCCATTGCCTTAAATAAATAAAAAAAAAATAACAGACTAAAAGGGAAAATGATCAATGTTGGGGAGGTTGTTGGAGGATTGGGACATTGATGCATCGATGGTGGAGTTGTGAATGGATCCAACATTTTTGGAGAGAACAATATGGAAAAATGCCCAAAGAGTTAAAAAAAATGCTCATACCTTTTAACCCAGCATTTTCAAAAGAAATCATAAATAAAAATAAAAAGAAGTGGAAAAAATTGGAAATTGAGGCAATGCCCATCAATTGGGGAATGGTTAAACAACTTATGGTATTTGAATATTATGGAATACTATTATTCTGTAAGAAACTATAAATGAACAGACTATAGAGAAGAATGGAATGATTTACAGAATGTGATACTACATGAAGGGAGTAGAACTATGAAAACAATGTACACATCAACAACAACATTGTGAGATCATACGTGATATAAATAACTCTTTTAGCAATTCAGAGAACAAGGACAACCATATTAGACCAGCTAAGGAAAATGCTATCCACATCCAGAGGATGAAAAACAAAACAAGCAAAACAAAACAAAATTATTCAGAATCTGAAGAAAATTACATTCACTTAAAAAAATCTTTTATATATTTCTTTCCTTTAATCCTAATTTTTATTTTTTTTTTGCAAGGCAATGAGGTTAAATGGCTTGCCCAAGGCCACACAGTTAGGTAATTATTAAGTGTCTGAGGCCAGATTTGAACTCAGGTACTCCTGACTCCAGGGCGGGTGCTCTATCCACTGCGCCACCTAGCTGCCCCTCAATCCTAATTTCTCACACCGAAAATGACTAACCTGTAAACATGCTTAACACAAATCTTTAAGTATAATATTTTAACTGTCACTGAGGGGAAGAGGGTAGAAAATGAGAGTGGAAGAAAATGTTGTAAGTTAGAAATATGCATAATGCATATGATTGAATGTTAAAAAAAACTTTTATAGCATATATTTGGAAAAGTAAAACATCAATAAAAAATAAATTTAAAATAAAAAGAGTAGTTTTGACTGCTCTCCTGACCTGTGCCATAATCTCTGGATAACCACAAGAATTCCCTGTGCCTTGGAAATGTGAGGAGGTTCCCTGCTCTGCTATAGCAGTATGGGGACCCAGACTATGACTTGGATTGGAGAATGTGGAGTATGGCAAAGTCCTGCCCCAGATTTAGAAGAGAGACCTCTGCAGTCTATCCCAACCCCCTTACATCTCTGGGCTGAGTTCTCTGGAAGCAGTTGCTTTGTGTCTCTATAGGTCCCAGTGGCTGCCATGGGATGTATGTTGACCTGGGATCCATGCTCACTTTGGTAAATCAGAGTTCTCTCCAAGTCATCCCTGGCAATCCTTGGGCCAACAGGTCTGGCAACTACTCCTACTGCCATGGATCCAAGCTCCACCAGGGAGCCAAGTGCTCTGTGGGTGATTTTTGGATAGCTGGAGCTGGTTTGTGTTGATGGTGTGATTTTTTCCAACCCGCCCCCCCCCAATCTGGTGGAATAGACCTTTTCTGTGGATCCAACATGTTAATTTGTGGAGGAAGGTTGCTTCACATAGATTTTTTTCTGTTCTGTCTCTCTAGATTTTGGTTGGTGATTTAATTTTATGGTTTTTGGAGTTTTGGGGGGGATAAGAAAGAGCATGGAATTCCTGCCTTCATGGGACCATCGTGGCTCTACCTGAATCCTATTTTTTTAAGAATTATTGGCCTCATATTTGCTTTTGTATCTCTTTCCCTTTGGTCAATTCTATTTATAAAGGTTTTCTTTTTCTTTGTCCATTTGATCAATTGTTCTTTTGAAGGAGAAACTTTCTAAAAGTCAATTTTTGTGCTTCCTTTTCTAAGTTGTTCACTCTTTCTTGGATATCTCACATTTTTCCCCCAATTTTACTTCTTGATTTCAAAAAAAAAAAACAAAAGAAAAGCACAGTTTTCACTAGGAAAAAAGAGTCTGTAAAAGAAATAATAACAGATATGAATACAAAATAGTTAAGGAAATAATTAGGTAAAGTAAAATATGACAGAGACAAATAAACATTAGAACCAAAACAATTCACCCTGCAGACAGGATGCAAAGCTATAACTAAGTTTTATATTTTTCGCAGAAGAGGGAAAATCGGAATACCATAAAGCTGACAGTAATACTAACAAACAAATGAAAAAACCCAGGACTTGTAAATGCAGAAAAGAAATTCTTAAGAATATCTTATGAATAATTAAATAAATAAATACATAAAAGAATATATATATATATATATATATGTATATGTATACCTATATAGATGTATACACAAAATACATACATGTGTATATCTGCATATATATAAATATGCATAAACACACACATGTATCTATAGGTGTGTCTGTGTCTGTGTGTGTGTGTTTGTGTGTTTTCTAGGGAAAAAATGCAACCTCATCTTCAAAATTCCAAATACCTACATTTAACAATATTTATGAGACTAAAAAAATGTACAGGTCAATGATAAAAGCTTTCAAATATGGAGGAAGAGCAAAGAAGAAAAACTAAGATTTTTTCATCTTCTTAAAAATACAGCAGAGAAAGTAGATATATATGTTCTAAAAAGCCAAGGATCTAATGCTATTGCTATAGGGATATACCCAACGCAACTGAAAATATTCCTTAATGAAAAAACAATAAAGATAGGCATTCAACAGCAAAAAAATATATTTTGAAACATTTCTGCAGAAATTTGAAATGAATATAAAACTATGTTCAGCAGAATGTTTTAACTCCTACAGAATGTTTTATCTAAGGAAACAAAGTTCAAAGTGCAGTTAAGTTTCTATTTCTTTTTTTACTACTACGTATGGATCACAACTTCATATATCTTTGATTTATTCCATACACTTAATTTATGTTTTCTTTCTGAATCATTTTACAATCTAAATTAATGTCCTATCTTTTATAAATTTTGGATATTGTTCAAAGAATTTTCACAGTTCAGGACACTTCACTTTTCTATCACATTCTGATGCAGTATATTAATTCTTTTGGGGAAGAGCATGAAAGAACAAACTTGCTTTGTCATTTTCCTAAATTCCCTCTGAAACCTTTGAATCCACAATCCCAAAAAGTTAAAAGAAAAAAAAAACAAAAATGAACTTTGATATAGCAAAATGATGCCAATGAGGATATGAAATCTACTCTGATCACATAAAGTTTCTCTTCCAATTTTACTCTTATTTTTACCTTTTTTCCCCCAAAGTCCTCTAAACCCACTCTCTCAATAAACCTCTTTGCAAACTATTCTCATTCACTCATTACGCCTTTCCCTTAACAGTACACCCAGTATCAGATACAGATGGCCTCTAACCCATCACTCCCCCCTCACACTCTGTTTTCAAAAAGACTCTCTGTCCCTTCCCCCCAGGATGGTTTTAAACAGGAAACTTAACAAGGTCTTTTGAACCAAGATTTAAAGCGGTTTCATCATACCCTCACTTTCTGCTGTCTCCAAAAGGGCCATCAATAATGATGCAGATGAAAGTTATATATCTGTAACTTAGCAACCAGGACAAAGCTAATGAACATTAGGTTGGAGACTGTATCCTTTATAAATAAAGTCCAAACTGCATCTCAGCGGAACGTATTTTCTATTTTATTGCTGTTTTGACATAAATGAAACCAAGATCTATTCCCCACACTTTGTTTTGGGGGGTAGTTGCTTGTTGTGTTGTTTTTTTCCAGTTTATGTCCTGTGTTATTACCCTGTGGGATAAAATGGAAGAGATGCAAAGAAGTATATAAATTGAAACCAAGCATCTTTACTGTAAAATGTCCCCACTTATTTATATTGTCTTACTTTTACATGGCCAATCAGCATCTTTTCCAGCCTCAAATATAGGCTTTATACTTCCTTTTATATTTGTGCCTTCTTCTCACTATGGTAAAGTAAATTATTTCTTCTATAGGTCTGAAAAAGGACAAAGAAAATGAGTGAATATAGCAATAAAAGTTTGGAAAGAAAAATACAAGGCTTGTAGATCTCCTCCAATGGACTTCAGTCTTTGTATTCTATCACTTTTCAACTCAGAGAATGAAATAGCCAAAACCTCCAGTAATTTTTTTTCTATTTGCTTAAATGAACCTTGTCCCTTCAATCAGTCATCGTTCTCCATTCTGTAGTCCAAACAATGATGTGGTCATTTCATCAAACACTTGATGGGCAAAACAATTATGCTTCTTTATAGTTCAGAAGAAAAGAGTTTATATATATATATATATATATATATATATATATATATATATATATATATATATGCTTATTCCATCAGAGGTTATTTCAATAGCCAAAGGATTGACATAAAAAAATATCCAGAGGGCACAAAAGAGTTGTATGGTATATGTAAGGCAACCATGTGTTACAACAAACAAAACAATACAAGAGATTAGAGACAACAAGGAAGAAGAAGTCAAAAGGTGTAAATGAAAGATCCATATAAGGAAAAAAAAAGATGATATGCTGTGGCAATCACAGGGAGAAATCTTTGACTGGGTAAGCTGGTGAATTAGAAATCTAGCCCCCAGGAACAAACTAAATACAAGTCAAGGGCAATAGACATACAGAATGGAAAGGCAGAATTGTCTCATAGTCATCATTATTTTAGGGGATAAATACTCTAAAGAAATCGCAAAAAGCAAGTTTGAGTATTTGATCCTGGAGTCCTAGAAAGGGGGAAAAATTATTTGAAGGAAAGAAAGAAAATATAATATAATAGTAAATAAGTCATTTAGAAACACTTTACCTATGTCATAGTAACACATGGGGGAAAATGTAAATTCATAATTAAAAAACTGAATAAAGTATAAAGTGATATTCCCCTCTAGACTCACACTATAAGGTGGGTTAAATGGTGTAGTAGGATTTGTTTATTTTATACAAAAATGCACCAGTGATACAAATAGAAAAATATGATATATAGGCATTATTCATAGATGTCTATCCATAATCATATATGGGCATGAGGAGGAAACAATACAGACACAAAATGTATTCTTTGTTCTTCATTTTCTTTTCTTTTTTTTGTTGCAAGGCAATGGGGTTAAAATGGCTTGCTCAAGGCCACACAGCTAGGTAATTATTAAGAGTCTGAGGTCAGATTTGAACTCAGGTCCTCCTGACTCCAGGGCAGGTGCTCTATCCACTGCACCACCTGGCATTTTCAATGAGGATCAATAACATCAGATGTGATGAATTGAATGTGAATTGTCTTCAAATGAGGCAGAGTTGCAAAACATCATCAGCCTTACTCTCTCTTCCTGAGTGTTTGAGTCCAGTGGCAAGACAAAAAATCAGGATCACTGATGATGACCTGTGATGCAATACAAATCATGGCATTAGCAATGTCTCCTCATGCTCCAAGGCATAATTCAGCCTGTCTTTATGACTATTGAAAGAAAGTGTTCTCATTCACTCATTCCATGGTGAAAGTGTTCAGAACCTTGGCGTTTCCATAATGCGTCAATATGTTTGAGGTCTGTCAGTTACTGTCCACCTGGTTTAGCCTGTATCCTGAATTGGTTTGCTAGGATATAGCAAATGTAATGCTATGGATTTTTAGAGCTACAGGGGGTGAGTTAGGGAAATCAGAAGGACCCCCAAAGTGGATAAGCAGTTCTGTAAAGAGCTCAACAAAGATTCATATCATATATTGCTAATCCATCTGAATCCCATATAGTCACATAAAATTATATACAGACATGTGCAATACAATGGACAATATTTAAGAATATCTATCTCTATATATATGTACTGTATTACTGTATCTTATATACATATTTCAGTGTCATATATCATTATCTTCTCTCAGTATATACACATGTGATTGACAATGTATTTCATATAGTTTATTATTCAATATATTATATAAAATATACCATGAAATAAACAATTTTATTTCCATAGAAATAGAGATAAGAGGGGAAAAAATATAAAATGAAAAGAGGAAAAATATTGATAGTAAAAAACACAAAAGAAAAAACATAAGCAAAGGTGAAAGAAGTCTGAAAAACTAACTACAAGCAAAGAACAGAAGAATGCAAGTTCATTAACAGTAGCTAGACATGGAGACACCCTAATAGAGAAGCTTATTAAATGAAGGATAGATGAAAGAGGAAAATGTTAAAACTTAGGGAAACAGGGACAATGCCTATAAAGCAAAGGTCCTGTTTACACATAGCTATTGATTTGATGTTGTAAATGAGTTTTCTCTCCTCTTTTCTATTGCTTTCATGTCTATTAACCAGTGCCTCTTATTGCTCTAGGAATTTCAGG
Organism: Macrotis lagotis; assembly: GCF_037893015.1. Classification (NCBI taxonomy): domain Eukaryota; kingdom Metazoa; phylum Chordata; class Mammalia; order Peramelemorphia; family Peramelidae; genus Macrotis; species Macrotis lagotis. The sequence continues at coordinate 28,118,249 of NC_133658.1, forward strand.
AGATTTGTGCATATAAAAGGTTCTCTCCTCTGATCAAAGATTCTGAAATACTTACTTCTCCAACTGAAATAACATTTTTTTAAACTAAGAGTTCAAATGATATGTGTTATATTTCTGACTCACCTCTTGTGATCAAAGAACTGGAAAAGCCACTGAAATACAGCTATAAATCACATTTTAAGGAATGAGGAATACATGAGAGGGACTTAAGAAATGTAAAACAGTTACAAAACATAAAAATGGTTGGAATGGTTGGGGGAATGACAAACATATATATATATATATACATATATATATATATATATATATATATATATATATATATATATGTATATATATATATATATCACAGAAACTAGTTTTTAACTTGTCACAGGTATTCCTTTAAATATGCAGATGGAAGCATTCACACTTTCCCTCTTATTCATGTTCTCAAGAGGAGTTTCATCCAAACTTGCAGATAATTTCCTTAATACTTTTTAAAATTTATGAATTTAAATCCATTTGTTAGCTCTCATCTTTTTTTTTGATGATGAACTATTCCTCCTCTCCTATTTCCATGATATTCTCTTTAGTGCAGTACCTTTTATTATATTTTTATAATTGGAATCAACCTTACTCATGTATTTCAACCCACTATGCTTGTCAGGCTTTCTCCATTGCTTTTTCAAATACTTAGAATTTTTTTGTGAGAATATGGAATTCTTTGACTGGAAGTCATGAGTATCAAGAGAAGGTATTTGTATTTTCTTAAGTGAGCTTTATGTTAGGCAAGAATCTTCATTTCATTAAAAGTATCCTGAATTTCCCCAAATCCATCTATCCTTTTCCTTTTGTTATTTAATTGTATGCCTTAAATGTTCATCCACAATGGAAGCTCAAAACATATGTATACAAACATACATACATACATACACACACACACACACACACACACATATATATATTATATATATATAGATAAATAGATACATATACATGCACAATGCACATGTAAGAACTCACACAAATAGATGTATTTTCATACACTGTGCAAGCATATACATATTTATTTATATCACTAATTGCACATATATATGTATATATATATACATATATATATATATATATATATATATATATATATATATATATATATATATATATATATATGCATGCCCTAATACACAGGAGGATACTTTTATTTACCACCAAACCATTCAAATATGAGACATTCATCTTTGGACCATAGATATTTAAGAGGAAACTAAGTGAAATACCTTACAATAGACTCTGCATCTTTATGCAGTTACCACAAAGTCATCCAAAAATAGGATCATTAGGACATTGTCACCATCTGTAGGAAATCCCTCTTTGTCTTGGATTCTGTGATGGATTCTCATTGAGATATTAGCACATACCTTTGGTGGCCACTGATATTACCAAAATATATTCCATATTAGTAAGAAGAGAGATGGAATCAAGATGAAAGACAAAAGTCAGGCACTCACCTGATCTCTCTTCAAAATCCTGGTGAAAGCCTTGAATGTTTAAATAAAACAATTCCTGGAACATCAGAAACTACAAAAGGAGGGAGCAAAATAATTTTCTAGTCAATGACAACTTCGAAGGTGAGTAGAGGCCAGTCCAACACAGGTTACACCAGTACAGGCCAGGCCCCAGTAAATGAGGAGCAGGCCTTGGAAGCCAATGAGTGAGAGGCAGCAGTGTTGCTTCCAGAGCACTCAGTCCCAAGATGGTAAGGATGTAAAATAACTGGTGAGAAGGACATTACAAGTGTCTTTTTGCTAGCAATGAGACAGAACTCTGTGGCTCAGATCAAGGTCACAGTCTTGATTGGCAGTTCTAGGGTGAGTACATCAGTGAGTATATCTAGTACATGAGAGTTTTTGTACAGCTGCAGTGAAGCATGGAGACTCATTGTAGGCAAGAAAAGAGTCCTTGTGGTCACTCACAGACCAAATCACAGACCAGGAGATTAGTAAACATACCACTCCTTAGAGAGGGAACTGGATGATATTTATTAGATGACTGTTTCCATGAGCAATAATTATAATTTTATAGGTGGTAGGATGAAATGAAAAATTAGAGTGTTCCAAATCTGACCTAACCATAAAGAATAAGAGGCAGATGTGACCCTCTTAGGAATATATAATTAGTATAACAATACAATTAGCTGCTAACTGACACTTAGAAATTAAATTATGAAAAACCTGATAAACACTATGAAGGAAAGTTCATCATTTTCCAGTCCATTTTTCGTTAGTATTCATTATTTTAAAAAAATAATCATTTTCAGGGGATACTATACTTTTTCTACTGCTACCTGATAAACCTAACATCTCTTGAGTCAATCAAAAATTACTTGATGGATTATAGCTGTATTTCTTCTTCTGTGTGAGGTTTTGTGGACTATGCAAGTGAATACTACCATTTTTATCTTTGAAGTACTTAAAAACTAATATTGGAGAGAAGGCTAAAATAAATAGAAAAGAAGTAAAGATCAAAATATACATGATACCTAATAGAAAAGAATCATCACTTTCACTCCAGTTGTTTGAAAAAAATCTTTAGATTTTTAAAATTTGAAAAAGGAATTTGGGAAAGTAGAAAGAAGAAGAAGGAAGAACAAATAGAAGATAAAGGAAGATTGAAGAAGAGAAAGAAAGAAAGAAAAGTGATGAAGAAAAAAGAAAAAGAATGAAGAAATAGATGAGGAAGAAGAAAAGGAGGAGAGAAGGAGGAGGCAGAGGAGAAAGTGCTCCCAACAATGGGAACTGCAGAAATAAAGACAATGACAAACAAAATGAATAATGGGAAAATTGTAATAATTGATCTATGGTAGGAAATGATCAGACTTGATGTTTGAAACAGTTCATAGTAAGCCTCAAACAACTTAGCAATTTATACTTAATTATATAGAATATATTGAGAGATAAGCAAGTTAACTCCTTCTACAAAGCAAGTTACATCTTGTCCTACAGATCTAAACTATAGGATTAGAAATGAAAGTAGATAATGTACAATTAACAGGGTATTAGTTATGAATTCTGGTTTGTGGGATAATCGCAGTTGAACAAGAAGAAATATCAGCAATCAGGAACACAAATCCTGACCAACAGCATTTAAATTCCAGCATGAAATACAAAAAAAAAAAAAAAAAAAACGCAACCAGAGAAAGTTATGGCAGTGGATATTGGGGCTTAGACAAAGAGTATTTTGATTGGGGGAGATTTCTGACTGGTGACCAAGAGTCAAATAAAGGAAGAATGGTTATCAAAGGGTCAGAAAGAATCATAACACACAGGAAAGGTAGGTGAGAGGACCAAGAAGTAAAAGAAGCAGTTAGCTGTGGTAGGCTCAACATGGAACATGGAATTGGGATAACCAGCATTCAGATCTTGCTTTAGACACTTAACCAGAATGATTCTAAGTAATAGTTAATTTCTCTTGAGATTAGGTTCCATATGTGTAAGATAATATATTAGATTCCATTACATCCAACAACTTTTTCAACTTTAAACTGATAATCCTGTGACCCTCAGCCTGTGATATGAAGACAAAGTCATACTAATGTAATTATGTCTCAGAATTTCCACTCAGAATTACATTTTATGTTTCAATATTTGAATTTAGTGGCTACTACCTCTGGATGTTAATATATATTCCCTCTGGAAATTCAACCAAGGAAGAGAAATGTTTATACTCTTTCATGTTGATTCTCTTTTCTCTAATCTTTTCATTGAAATCCCATGGCTAGGTCAAACCTAGGTTAAGTGAGTGTTTCCCAAAGGCCTTTTTAATTCCAACCTGAGTTTTTAAATCTTTTAAAATGCCTGTGGTATTATTTCTCCCTTGGCTAGTCCAATCTAGTACACCATAATTGAATCTTTCTTTGATAACCTTATGGGACCCTGAGGGTATAATCCTTAACATCAATGATTATTGACTATCCAGGACCATGGACAGAAGATGAGATGAAAAGGATTGAGCTGATTATAGACTGAGAAGAGGTAAGTCCCTGGATACTATTTTTCTCTTTGCATTTCCTAACGGGTCATAGTAATATGGGAGATATAGATGGAAAGTTCCTAGAGACCACAAATTCCAATTATTTTGAAGATGAATCAAACATAGAAAGAGTAAAAAAAATCAATGTTCTGCCCAAAATCTCCTAGAGAAAATAGGAATGTTTGTTCACTGGGAGGCAGACTGAAAGAAATTCTAATCATCAAACTCTGATCTAGTGCTTGGGGCAAGATGCAGTCCTGCTTTTCCCCTTCTGCTGTATTTCTCACTTCCTTTCTCTCTCCCTCTCTTTCTTTCTCTCTCTCTCATGATTGCTTCCCATTCTTCCTGTAATTTTCATTCTTGTGTTTCTTATACTTCTTTTTCTCTTTCTTCTTTCTTTCTCTTTCTCCTCCTATTTTCTCTTCTTCGTCTCATTAAAATCACATATGAAAGAGACTGAATGTCTAAAGATTTAAAAATTTCATGAAACTGAGTGTTTTCTTGTGAGAAAGTTTTTGGTACAATGTTTTAAATTTAGATTTAGATTCACATCTGAAAGTGACTATAGATTTCATTTTATCTAAATTCTTCATCATTCATATATGAGCAAACTGAGGTCTCTAGAGAGCCTGAATAACTTTTTATTACTGGTAGTCAGTAGATAGGTAGCTATTTTTGCTGCTTTGTTTTCTTCACAAACTTTTATATGTCTTGGACAGAATGTCCCTTATCTTTTTTATTGTGTTTCTAAAAGTAAAATGTTATCTACTTAGTACTGTAGCCCTGAAAATGATGGAGAGAAATAAGGAGAGAGTTAATAGATAACAGATAAGTTGACAGATGGATTAATGGAAGGATGGATGGATGGATAGATAGATAAGCAGAAAAAGACAATAAACCTCAAACACCTTTGAGATTAGGGATTGTGTCATTTTTTTATTTTCAATTCAACAGTACCTAGCACAAGTCTTTGCTTATATTGGTTTCATTGATCAAAAAAATTAACCAACCAACCAATTAACACCAATGCCTCAAAACTCTAGAAAGAAAACTCATGTGGACAGAAAATGAATATACTGAAACTTGGGGGCTAGAGAAATGCCTGAGACTTTTTGGATAAAGTAAAATTAAAAATATGTCTTGAAGTAACAAAAGGGGATGAGTAAATTTGGAACAGGAGAGCCAATAAATTGTGATATAATTCCAAATACTTCAAGTAGATAAGGTTTAATTGAAATGCTTTTAAAAGTATATTGAAAATTAACAGTAAAAGATCTCTTACAATAAAATAACAGCATATGTTGCTTTTGTTGATCAATCATCTCATAAATACCTCATGAATTAAGTTTCAAACAAAATCCTATTATTGAAGAATGGTTTAGAAAGCTAGACTATTATTAACGAATCACCTCCAGCTCTTTAAGACCTTACCAAAATCAGAAAATGAAAACTTGCAAGAAAAACACATGAAAAAAGTCTGAGACTGTTCAGGAAATCTGAATTTGTTCCTGACTGGTTCCTTTTACCTTTTTCTTTTCTTTTCTGTGACAAGAAAAAAGAGATCCTGAGAATAGCCATGCTACGGAGTCATAAAAATGCTCCCCGAGATCAAAATTTCTGTATTAAAATCTTGAAATACTTGAAATATAATTTTCCATAGAGTCCAAATATTAGAGATGATAGAATTTGTCATATGGTGTTACCTAATGAAGTCCCATAAAGGTATGAAATAAGATTTTGACTTTGTCAGCTCTTGTGATTGACAAGTTGGATAAAAGTTAACATACTAAACTTTTTTTGAAATTTCCTGAATTAACTTCAAGTGGAAGTTAAATTGACCTTAACCTTTTAGCCCATTCTCTATGAGTTCAGTGGTTTAATAGAGGTTCTTGAACACAAGTTTAATGGGATAATAGAATCATCATAGATTTAGAGTGGGGAAGGGTGTATCAGAGTCTATTTAACCACATCCTCTGATTTTGTAAATCACAAAGTCATTGCCCAAAAGGGGTAAATTACTTGTTTGAATTCAGACTGGTGGAAAATGATAGAGGTGGGATTTGATTCCAAATACAGCATTCTTTCCATTATATGACTTTTTTTTTTTTTGCAGTAACATCAATAGCAACATCTTCCAGCAGCGAAAGAATGGGTGTTTGCAGTGATGATTAAAGTGACATTGAAAATTTGGAGAAAATAACTCCAAAGTAATTGTAATAAAATTTTAATCTTATCAATGTTGTTACATAAATGAAATTGGCATTGTAAGAGTTCCCAAGGTTTTATTCAGTTTAGAATCACAGAGATCATTAGATTTGAGGACTAGCTGGTGTGTTCCTATTATTGCCTCATAGGTCTATTCATATATGGACAGTTAATATTTTCATTCTCATTTCCCTAAATTTCTGAAGTAGCCAAGAAAGCAAATATGCCCCACCACAACCTTATTAGACTCTATTGAGCTAATATATTTATCTGGTCTACATATTTTTAAATAACTCTTTAGTAATATAATTTAGCATGAGATACTATCTATTATAAATCTTAGTGTTTGTAACTGATTATCTATCTTAGCAGGGCTGTTAAGTGGAGCAGTGGATAAAGTACCAGACCTGGAGTCAAGAAGACCAGAGTTCAAATTCAGTCTCAGAGATATGTGACTCTGTGCAAGACAGGTAACCCTGTTTGACTCAGTTTCCAGAAGGTAATAGCAAACCATTGCAGTGTATCTCTGCCAAGAAAACATCAAATGGATTCATGAAGACCTGAACATGATTTAAAACAGCTGAATAACTTCAAACTATCTGTGGATATGAGAATAAAAATCATTCAGATGTCTCAAAAGAAGAATCTTGATCCATTTTTGGTATTTAAATCATGCAATTATAGATTGATAGATAGATAGATAGATACAGCTATAAATATATAGAGATATAGATATAAATATAGATATCTTATTATGAAAAAGTCCTCATTTAGGCACTATAGATACAAACATAAAAACCCACGAGTTCCTGACATTATAAAACTTACTTTCTTGGGCTTGCTAGGTGGCTAGGCGAGGCAGTGGATAGACCACTGACCCTGGAGTCAGGAGTACCTGAGTTCAAATTCAACCTCAGACACTTAATAATTATCTAGCTGTGTGGCCTTGGGCAAGCCACTTAACCTCATTTGCCTTGCAAAAAAGAAAAACAACTAAAAAAAACCCCTTACTTTCTCCTTGAGTGTTACAGTATGAACTCAAATAAATAAATGCAATATGTACTCAAATATTTGTTACTCAAATGTATTTGTGACATCATTGATTGGGAAGTCCCCTTCATCAATGGCAATCAGACCAAATAACTTATATACTTCTTTTAAAATGCAAGGTCCTTTTGAATAAGGGCTGTTTCATCAATTGTATTTACATCACCAGTGCCTAGACTATTACCTCACACAAGTAGGAATGGCATGAATTCTTGCTGAATGATTGCTTTCTCTCCAAACCCATCTTTTGAGACTCATGCACATTCTTCCATAAGTTTACACATTATTCCTATATGTTGCCCTGCAGTCCTTAAACACTTTCTCCTACTATTTGAGTACAAAAGCATGAATCAACCTTTCATCCTTCATCTTTGCTTATGTCTTAGATCAAATATTACTATGATGATATCCTTCAGTCAGGCTTTATTGAAGTTTATATGGTTGAAAAACTAAGATTTGTGAGTATCTTAGAAATTATCAAGTACATTCTCAATATTTATGGATGAGGAAAGAGGCTCAGAGATTTCTTAATGAGCAATATAATTGAGAAGAATTGAGGGAATATTCAAAAATAGATTTTTGTTTTATTTCAATAGACCATTTTCTTGACTACAAAAAAAATTTCCTCTACGTACCTCATTGCATTATATTCACCCCCATTATCTGACTCTCCATAGAATTTTATGTGATTTTTGTATTCAAAGGAATAGAGACTGTTTAGGTGATATCACCAGTTGGACTTTTTGGACAAGAACATTCCCTCTACTAATTTCAGTTGTCACTTTCTCTGAAATAAGTCTAAGACAATTCCCTAGAACTATGAGATGAGATAGATTTGTCCATAATCACGTGCAGAATGTCACCAAATCAGAACATGAATATAGTTCAATATTCAAATTGTTTAATATGCTAGTACCTATGCAAATATATATGTATATCATGATATAGATGCACACATGCAAACATATACACACATATATTAGCAGTAATCTAATAGCTGCAAGAATTAATAAAAAGCTAAACTTAATTCAAGGATATGACGATTGAGCTGGGCATTAATATAACCTAAGAATTCTACAATACACAAGTCTGAAGGAAGGCCTTTGCATGTGAAAGCCCATCTGTTAAAGTGCATGGAAATGTGTGATTAGATTCCTAGAACTGGGCAACAACTAATTGACTACAGACAAGTTTCCAACTGTGCTTGCTTACTTTTGAAATATTGTCACGTTGATTACTGCTCCAACAGAATTATTTTTATAAGCACCTTTCCTCTTAATTGGTTATCTTGCAGGCTCGCTGTAAGCAAAGAACTTCACACTGTGTGGGGTTGATTAGCTGTTGATTTTTTAACCAAGATGCAAGAAGTACCTTTGGCCATCCTCACTCAGCAGAAATAACAGTTCCCTACTGCCAGCCAAGCACCTCCTGCTACTTGTCTTTACTTTGCATCCACCAGGAAACAAGAGCTTAGGATGGATGCTTCTGATGGTCCTATTTCCCCCTACCTTGCTATTCAAGGAAAAAAATACATGTCCCAAAATGTGATGCCCTATTGTTGCCTTCGCATTTATTAGATGAAGGATTATAGTTTATCTGTTGACTTTGCTTTTAATATATTTTCTGGAACTATACTGAGGAACTCAAAAGTACAATGAAAAGTTCTGACCTGATTTATGTTCTTGGTTCTGATATTAACTGTCTGAGTGACTTTGAGTGATGGTGATGATAAGCCCAGACAACTAAGTGGTATAGTGGATAAAACACTGGGCATGAAACCAGTAAGACCTGGGTTCAGATCCTGTTTAAACCACTTATCAGTTGTGTAAACTCAGGTCAAATGACTTAATCTTGTCCAGGTTCAGATTCCTTCTGTTTAAAATGGGGATGAAATTATAGCACTTACTTCACAGCAACTGAATCTATGAACTCTCATATTTTAAAACAGTGATAAAAGTATTGATTTTGATTAAAGCATCTTGGATGAAATATTACCTCTCATACTTATTTCTGAATACCCATGGGCAAATCCCTTCACTTCATAATGACTTAATTTCCTCATCCAAAAAGAGATTAGTACAGATACCTTCACAGATCCATTCAAACTTTCAATCTATAATCCTGGAATCTTAAGCTATTCAGTGCCTAGAGGAAGCAAACCAGTTTTGTGAAGGTTCTCAATTCCATGCCATTTGATGACCAATGAAAGTAGAGATGTTTATCTTACAGAAAAAGGATATTAAAGTTGATATGGCTCAACACTCTCATTAAAAAAAAAAACGGGGGCCAGCTAGGTGGCACAATGGATAAAGCACTAGCCCTGGAATCTGGAGTCCCTGAGTTCAAATCAGGTCTCAGACACTTAATTACCTAGCTGTGTGGCCTTGGGCAAGCCACTTAACCCCATTTGCCTTGCAAAAATCCTAAAGAACAAAACAAAACAAAAAAAAAAAAACCAAAAAAAAAAAAAAACTGAAGGAACTGAAGCAGAGAAACATTAAGTGTTTTAACCAAGGTCAGATGAGTAGTAAGTAAAAGAGGTCAAATTTGAACCAAGATGAAGTGGCATTAAGTTTAATGTTCTCTGTATAACACCAAACTGCCTATCTTCAAGTATTGAAAGGTTGCTATCCTTGAAGAAACTTTAGATTTATTCCATTTGGTGCTCAAGCACAGAACTTGGGACAATGGGCAGATGTGATAAATTGACTAATTCAATATGGGTAAGGGAAAAACTTCTTGCCATTAGCATTGGTCCACAGTGGAGTGGGTTGCCTCAAGAGTCATTGCGTTACGGGGTTAGTTATTACTGGTAGTCTTCAAGTAGGGAGAGGCTCCACACTTGTCTGATTGCAATAGATTCTTATTTTTAGTTATAACATGAAATAGATGGGTGTTGAAACTCCTGAACATAGTAATTCTGAAATTTTTAGATATGAAGAAAGGAATTGGAAGAAATTACCTTTCTAGACCTTGTCTCCCATAATTTTTAATCTATCACTTTGCAATAATCTCCAATTTGCATGATAAAGTTGTCCTAATCACTTATGTTCACATGTACATAATTTTACCATCCGCAAATGTAGTTGCTGATTTTCATATCATCAATGATTTTGTCTTTATATGTAGAAAGGAAAGATATAATTTTCAATAAAGTACCTGAATGACTGGTGGTTTTGTATCCTGCTTTTGGATTTGTCACTTTTTGGTCCTTTCCTGACTTTTTTGCTTAGTTATAATTCAGACAGACATCCAGAGCCAACAGCCCAATGTGAAAAGTGTTTTCTTGGCCATATTCTGATTACAAAATGCCAATGTGTTCATTAATAGTAAATTCCTGAGAAACACAGATGCCCAAAGTAGAGAAATGGCCAAAGTTAAATTAGGATGTTTAGACACTTCTGTTTTACTCAAAGTTATTATTCACCTCCTCTGCTGTGGTGCTGGCAAGGAAAGTGACATGGGCCCAGGTGAGTGTTTTGAATACAAATGAAAACAGAGAAATGAACTCTACTCTACAAGAAACAACAAACAGGCACCTGGAGACAGTTTCTTTCACACCAAAAGTGTTTGTGTTCATGTGGCTTTGATGACATAAATGATGAAAGTTGAAACCTGAGGATGACCATATTGACTTAAGCAAAATGTTAACCAATGAGACATGAGAAAAAGATGATATATTCCATCATGTAAGGAATGCTTGAAATAACTGGAGATGTTTATCTTGGAAAAGAAGAATGTGGTGAATGAGGGTGATTACAATGTCTTGGGTGTTTTGGAGATTACAATGTCTTTATCTGAAGGTGGAGGAAATTGTCTTATTTAGTCCTTGTGGGTAGGAAGGAGTATAAGTTGTAAAGAGTAAAATCTGACATAATAGCAGAACAAATACAAACAAAAATAACCCCTATGTTTAGAGCCATCCAAAGGTGTCATAATATGCCTGCAAAAGTAGCAGGCTCCACATTAATGGAAGTTTTCAAAACAAAGTTTGCAAGATCTATTCTTGGGCATTTTAAAGAGGGGTTTTTAGACCTGATTGTGGACCTAGAAGATCTCTTAGGTTCTTAAGCTATAGGTGAGATTCCTCTAGCTCCAAAATTTTGTGAACCTACCATAGAAAAATTTATATTCTGGCAGAATCTCAGAATTAACCAAAGATACTTTCTGGCTTGACCTACTAATTCCTGAAATGTTCCGACAAATAGGCAAACTTTTCTTACCACTATGGAATCCATTCCTTTTATTAGAAAGAAATGAATACTTAGAATACCACACTGACTAAGAGTTAATGATGGATTTTATATTCTTTAATGAGAATGGGTTTTATTAAAAGAGAGGAATTGTGAGGATACTCAGGAGCTTCAAGCAGTATCAACAGGTGCCTTAGTCTAGACAGGTTTTTATTTTGAGGTGTTGATGTAGTTCTTACTCCATAATTTATTCTGCAAAATGTAAGCACTTTAAGCAAGGGATGGAATTTCAAGTCCAACAATTTGGCAATAATTAGGCAACATATTTTTTATAGTACTTTTTAAAATTTATTTTTTATTCTCATTTTGTAAAAATGTTTTTCTATACATTAATAAAATATACTTGTTTACAAATAAACAAAATGCCCCTCCCCCATGAATATAGATAGACTTGCTTGGGCAAAAAAGTAAAGGGGGGAGAAAAAAATTAAAATTAAAAAAAATTATAGTAATAATTGTAGGTATGGCTAGGTGGTGCAAAGGACGAAGCACCAGCCCTGGAGCCACGAGCACCCGAGTCCATAT